>NC_142682.1:16871196-16894178 GCF_964200805.1 Pocillopora damicornis
CAATACCTCTCCTAAGCTCTCAGATGACTCAAGGTTTCCATTCTACTCCCGCATTTGTTCTTCTGAGGCCCTGAACAACTTTGCCATTGTGAACTTACTAAAGCACTTCAAGTGGAACAGAGTCGCAATTCTCGTGCAACAGGACCACATTTTCACAAAGGTAATTCCAGCTGTTTGCCGGCCTACATGAACAGAGATTACAATCGTGATGAATTTAAATGGAGAATAATTTATCCAGTGAAGTTAAATATATTTTTAATCATGACTTGAGAGAGAACCAAGAAATCTCGAATAACCTTTCGTGAACCTGATTAACATCAGCTTAAACTATATATCACTATAAAATGACTTTTTATTTGGTCACAAAACATTTAAAGAGACATCTGAAGGGTCGAAATTAAGCACTTGTTATTTTTGCAGACCAAAGAGAACTTAATGGCGTTACTTACCAAAAACAACATCTCAATCGTCTTCATGGAGAGTTTTGAAGAGGAACACAGGCATCCAGTTCGTCACATTAAGGTAAGCCTTCAAGTAATTACTGCTGATAAACTAAACCAAATCACTTTCAATTCTTAATATCCATACTTTTCCGGGTGAGATCGTAAGTAAGGGCCGCAAGGCTTAATTGACAGTTATTTATCGGCTAACTATATCCAGAGGATAATTCATTGTTTCCAAAATCGATTTTTTTAACGTCTTAAAAACTTAACCAACACTAAGGGTAGTTTTAACACCATCGCGATTTATTTCAGAGGAGAGATGTCAGAATCATCATTGGCCTGATGTATGAAGATCAATTCCGAAAAATCGCATGTCAGGTGAGAAATTTGTTACATTTATTTTTAAGGTAGTCGAAGACTGAATAACAGAGCAGCTCTCTACATTGTTTGGAAAAAAGTTTTGTGTTTTTTTCAATTTGAGATATACCCGTGACTGTTCTCTTTTAGGCATGCCATGAAGGAGTAACAGGCAGGAAATACGTTTGGATTCTTCCAGGATGGTACAGTGAAAAGTGGTGGGAATCGAAGATTGGAGACACTTCGTGTAGTGGAGACGACATACTTTTAGCAGCAGGCAACTATCTCGCCACCAGACCTCTACCTCTTGGGGATTCCAAGACCCCTACGATTTCAGGGAAGGTTAGTCACCAATTTGAATGGACTTCTTCATACTGGTTATGACTGGCCCACTTTTTTACTTTCGGGTAGCCAGTCAGAACACGAGATGTCCCTCGGTCATATTTCCCGCTCGTGCGTTCAGCCACAAATTAAGGAAGGCTTTTTAAGCTATTTTTTTTACCTGCTTCATATTAGAGATTGATCTTATATAGGCGAATACTGATTAACTCCTTTTATTTTGTGATCTATATTATCAATGGCCGTAGTTAGTCGCCAGCGATTCATTTTTCGGATTTTCACATTACAGACTGCTGTTGAACTTAACGATGAACTCTTAGAACGGAGCAGGAAGATAAATTACCCAGCAAATGGATTTTCCTCTTTTGCGTATGATGCTATTTGGAGCATCGCACTAACGTTGCACCAGTCCTCCTTCGCTCTTCAAGCACGCAACAAGAGTTTAACAAACATAGCGTATGGTGATCGCGAGGCCGCCGAACTCTTCCGACGAATACTTCGGAATTTGACCTACATCGGCATGTCGGTGAGCACGCGCATTAATCACTGTCGGAACAATTGAAAGTTTCATAAGGAAAGGAATTTGTTTCTCTTGCACTCTACCTTAACGGACGAAAATTTACTTTCTAGTCCACCAAAACATGTCTTGAAACCTAAACATCTCCAGTTGTAAATAACTTCTAAAATGAAATTTCAATAGATGCTACATCTTTGTTGCCATATTGCCTTCGGAGGGGGCGTCACCGAATGCTTTAGCTCTTAAACTTAAATGCAAAGCCGGTAGTTCGAAGCTTGATCCCCTCACTTTTCCTCTCAATTGAATCTTTTTTTCGCTTGTATTTGGATCGATTTTCCGCTCCCCTTTGTAAACAGCCAATTAGTTTGTTTCCAAAGATTGAGATACTGTCTAAAATGATACACTGTTCATTTAATTTCTTACAGGGCATTGTTAAGTTTGACAGAGTGGGTGATAGAGAAAATACGATCGAGATTTTGCAACAACAAGGTGTGCTCTTTATAACATTTCCGAAATCTTTATTGATTCAGAACTGCAGCCAAATACTTAAAGTAAAAGTTATGTTCAAAGAACTGTCACACATTCCTACATTTCATTTTCAGGTGATTCCAGGACAGTGATCGGATTGTGTGACAAATCTTCCACCATGTTGAATGACTCTTTGTTCATTTGGGAAGGTAATTAGTACAATATCGCAAATACAACAAAGTCTTTTGTTAGCCTTGAAACTGAACTACACTTCGCTTTATCAGTTGAAAATCAAACCGAATGATTTCCGCTTGTATGACAAAATTAATCCAGGATTGCTTTGGTTTTACTGAGCTTTGCATCGCGGCTAGTGTTGAAAACTTGCGTCATCAACCAATCAAATGTAAAACTAAAACCAATAAGGAGTCGACAACTCGCGTTTTCCCGCGCTTTAGTCACTTAACTTGTTTTACATTTAATTCTCATTGGCTCCTAAAGACAGTTACCTTTCTCTTGATTTGCCGCGGTCACTACTTTGGTTGGCTTTCTAAAAGTCAATCTTTTTACGCTGTAATCTTTCAAACTCGCGACATTTTTGTAATTGTTAGAAAACTCCTCGAAAATGCAAGAAGCTTTCAAATTAGATTAGCAAAGCTAAAAATGTACTGGTTACAATCTTTCCAAATATGAAGCAACATATTTTAGTTTAAAACGTTCTCTTTGTTTTTTGCCGATTTAAGCCATTTAAACTTTGAGAAAAAATGTCCCAGATAACCGATTCTCATTCTTTATTGTTGATGATATCGTTGTTTGTCGATAATTTTGGAAGATGTTGTTTTGCTGTTATTGTTACTGTCATTTTTACCTTTATTTTCTACTCTATTCACTGTAATATTTATCGCGTTTCAAGGCAAGATTCCGGCTGACGGAGTAACCAACACAACTGAACCTTATGAAGCACCAAGGATACAGACCATCATGACTCTTGTTACATCCTCTCTTGGCGTGCTGTTCTCTTTGGGATGCCTGACTTTAAATATATTATACAGAAAACATAGGTAATAAAAGTTAGTAACTTCACCCAAATTTCAGTCTTTGGCTGTACATTTGAAAGGTCGCTGACTTGAATGCGGCTGCAGAACCGGGTATGAGAAGGCGAAGAAAGTTTAACCAAAACGTATGCTGGTAGAATATAATAAGATTAACAACAATTTCTAATTGCTGATGGCATTGGGTAATGCGGATTGGGAAGTATTCGTCGGTCGTACCTCCTTAGTAGAACCTGGTAGAAGAAGCAAGTTACATTTGACTTATAGAAGAAAGTGTTATGGTACTATCATCTGCTTAAAAGTCATTTCAACGTTCTTAACTTCTGATAAATATCATGTCTTAGTCCGGAGAGTGAGGACCAGTAGACTTTTTTGCACTCGCAGATCAACATCCGATAGCTAATTTTTGTTGATTGTTTTCTTTTTGTTTGAACATCAGGATAATCAAGATGTCGTCACCGCATTTTAATAGCATAACAGCCATTGGCTGTCTGTTATGCTATATCCACGTTTTCCTGGCAGTTTTGGGAAATTCATTCGTTTATGGAAAAGGAAGCAGATCTGTTTGCGTGGTAAGTAGTTCTGGTAATCAATTGATATCGCATATGTTATGCTCTACGAACCTATGTACTGGACGTCTGTGAATTAAGGTAAGCGGCGTAACAAAAAAATTAAAAGAGACTGAATGGTTCCCATGTTTTACCTACAGGAGCATCTTCCTTCCCTTAGGGTTTCTAAGCTCAATTCTACCACCAGAAATCGTCTCTTTAATTTGATATTTTACTACAACCTGAAGCTAGCTTGGTCTCTTAATTACATATATTGCAAGTCATTGATTCTCTCTTTTTTGTATTGTTGGCGAAAACAAAACCGGGTTCCTTTTTCCTGTTTGCTTGTTCAACTCGACTATGAGTGTAACTCGATCTATAAACCCAGCTGTAAAGAAATCAGCCACCGCTTGTTTGACGAAACAAAATTTGTATCTATACCAGCTCTTTGAAAATCGATTTTTCTACACTAGGTGCGCGCTTACCTTATTGCTGTTGGATTTACATTGGTGTTTGGAGGAATGTTATCGAAGACTTGGCGTGTGTACAAGATATTTACTAACAGGCGTCTCAAACGACAGGTACATTCCCAGTGTTTCAGTATTTCATTTTCTAGTTCACTTGTTAAATGACTGAAAATTTTGAAAGGGCAATAAGAAAATCTTTTATTGTGGTCCTTCGGGTGTCAAAGTCGTGAATAGGAAAGAAGCTGAAAAGGTCGGGAAGACGCTTTTAAGAAGGACGCAGTCGAAGTCGTATGCTGTTGAGAAGGACGTAGTTAAAAAGATGCAAGTGAAAATGACGCAGCTGAATTTAACGCGATTTGAAAGGACACAGTTAAATGGACACGGTTGAGAGGATTTCAGGATTCAGCGATCTTAGAAAAGTCACTGGAAGAATAGAGAGACTATTTTATTTCCCATTCAAGTGCTTGTGTTACAATTTTCGAAAGCGACTGATTTTATTTTATTTACATTTGTCTAAAATACGAAAAAAATCACCTTCTACTTTTTATCTATTCATCGACAATCATGCCACCATTCTCGTTATCATATTCATCTTTTCCAACAGATAAGTGGTCTGAGTACGTCTCACCTATTGCTTAAAATACTCCATGGTCTACTGCTGGATATACTGGTGCTTGTGAGCTGGGAACTAGTGGATCCCTTACAAGCAAAAACCATACAAATGTCCGATAAGGTATAGAGTTCATGGAAGTTGTCTTTTGATCAAGAAACCCCACAGTCTTGAGACCTTTTTATGTTTTGATTGTTGGTCAGTCAACCCCGAACAAATGTACTGCTTGATTCACTATCACAACAAGTTCCAAGGATACATCATTCTATTCATGTCTAAATGGAAGAAAAAGGTTGAAGAAGGCAGGCCAACTTTTTAAAGGATATTTCCTAATGAGCAGAAATTTCAAATGATCCAAACGAAATTCAGATTATCGTATCGTCGCTTCTTGGTTTTCCCTTGTCCAAACTGACCACTGAAATACGTTCAGTTTTAATTTGTGTCACAAAAGCAGCAATAATCGCTCATTTGACATTTGACAAGATAAAGTCTGTGTTTTAGCCAAGTTGGAGCCGACACTTATCGCGGTTTTCGCGGTTTCCTTGGTACGCAGAGACCAAGAATGTTATTACTCCCCCCCTCCCCCCTCCCCCCTCCCCCCTCCCCCCCTGGGATGCGAGTCCATTGCAAGGTTACCCCCACCACTTCATCGGGCTTCCCTGACAATTTATCCTCCTGGGTGGAGAGAGGCACTCAATTTAAGTATTTTACTCAAGAACACAACACAATGACCCAGCCGGTTCTTGAACTCAGACCTTTCGACCCAAAGTAGAACCCGCTAACCATCAGGCCAGCTGCGTCTCCCAGTGTTAACTAATCAACACTTATCTTCAATTTCATTTTCAGATGCACCCCGACGACGAAGACATACACATTCACATAACAATTCACCAATGCGATTCAACTCACTACTCCAAATGGTTTCTTGGGATACTGATATACAAGGGCATACTGCTTCTGTTTGGCGTCTTCCTGGCCTGGGAAACGAGAAATGTTCACTACGCTGAACTCAACGATTCCAAGAACATCGGGGTAGCTGTCTACAATATTTTACTGTTCTCGGGGCTTTCCATCACAGCGGAGTTTGTGCTGAGTAATTATAATGCCAAGAGGATCTTCAACAATTCCTTGATACACCTGTGTACCACCATGGTGCTTGGTTTAGTGTTTCTCCCAAAGGTATGTGGCCAGAACACAAGTTTATATCGCTTTCGTGGATGTCGGAGTGTGAAAGTACACCCCTCTTCCCTTAGGAGACCTAGGTTTGATTCCCGAGCCTGGAATCACATGTGGTTTGAATTTTTCTTGGTTCTCGTTGCTCGGTGAGTTTCTCCCAAGTTCTCTCTCTGTAAAAGCCAAAATTTCAAATTCCTGTGCGACCCCCGGAACCAAAGGACAAGGAACTACTCTGTTCATGTGCCACTACTTAACTGTTACTCAAACTACTTTACAATCTCGTCTAAGGGCGAATGTCTTTCTTTCTCTTTCCTCTCCTCTCTATAACATTATGTTCGCACCCTGTTCTGCTGTATCCTGTTCGGTCCTTTCGATAATTTCTCCGAGGCAAGAGTCGCGTCAATCTCTCCCCTTCCCACGGATTATTTCCTTTTCTGTCCTACTCTTTTATAAGCCCTGTATGTTATCCATTTGAATCTATGCCCTTAATATCTTCCCTTATCTTTCTTCCATTCTGTTCCTTTCTTCCTCTTTTTTCTAATATCTTTAACCTTTTTCATTTTTACGTCTTTTCCTGACAGATCACAAACCTTGCACGAGAGTCACAAGTGCATCCAGAAGAAATCCAAATTCAGGATGGAAGGGAACATAATTCGTTAGGAAAGAAAAATTTCAATTCGACCAGTTTTGGAGTTTCGGAAATCGCGCAGACGGTTCATTAGTGTGATGGAAATTCCGTGATTTACCGTGAACATAATTTTATACCTCAGCTCCCAGTTGAACCGTTGCAGTGAAAAGAACCACGACATCAGAATTTGAATCGTTTTCTAGAATGTGCAAAATGACGAAAAACAGGTTCTAAACCATAAACTCATGGGCTGTCAGAAAAAAAAGTACTAGAACATGAGAGATAAAAACAACGGAAAGAGGATGGCAAAAGATGGAGCAGTAAGCGTTTAATGATACAGTAACCTTGGCGTTTATTTATTCAGTAAACCGATCTTTAAACATTAATTCTTAATTCCGGATGATCCAATGTGGTTAAGAGAAAAATTTTCATGAATAAAGGAGATATAAAATAATCAGCTGGGCAAGGGTGATAAATAAGCTATGACAGCGCAGATTTTTTTTTTCACAAGTTTAGGTCTCCTGCCGACCGAAGGATTCGATAGTTACGACTAATCAGTTATAATAAAATTGTCACACTCATCCGATTTTACTTAGCATTTGAGATTTTCTCCGGGTTTAGTCTTCTATTCACACATATCAGGTTAAAACGGTCGTTTGGTCTTCTATCCACACATATCAGGTTAAAACGGTCACTCAAAACGAATGCTTTATAGAGACGTTTGAAGACGCCGTTTTACTGTGTTAGCGTCAACGGATAGAAACAATTTTTGGCAAAAAATAAAAGTTTTTTTAAATTTCTTAGAGATAATTATGACTGGTGGAAGGTCGATCGTGAGTTCGTGGCACAGTTGATAGCCGGAACCGAATGGCGTCAGTTTTGATAGGCACGAGTTCTTGCCTCATTAAAGTCTTACCTTTTAAGCCTTGATGTCATGTTATCCTTTTTTTTTTCATATTACCATGTATTTATCGAAATAAGAAGATAATTTAGTTATACGTTTTCAAAGTAACTTAGTGGGCCAATGCTTTATACTAATACTAGTGATAATAATGACAATTAATTGTTTGGATTGGGCAAATTATTAAATGAATATGTTCATATCACATGATAGTCTGGAACTGATTCCTAGGAGACCAGTACAGTTTCAAAACTGTCCCTCAGGGTTCAAAGAGTTCACGCATGCGCTGTGGTAAAGGAATAGAGGCGGCTGAAACACTTTGTGTTATTTTTTGTCCATTAAAACTTCATTTTTCACTTAAAAATCTTAAAACACTATATGGTTTAAGTTTCTCAAAGCTGTGGTACCAAACGCATTCTCTGACAGCGAGTGAGTTGGTTGCAAAGCAGACTACTGCATTCATTTATTGATACTTAGTATGAATTCAGCCTTCCCCTCTCGTTTTCACAGCCATTATCTGGTCTCGATTAAGTGCTACGTTATACACTTGTATTCCTGTGACTCTCCCCTTAAAATATCTGGCATCACCAGTTTTCACACCAATTCTGACATTTAAGTCGGTGGCCAATTGAAACACTCCAACAGTTTCTTTCCCTTTTTCCACTCCGTCGATCCAGAGTCTAGCCACTCCAGTGTTGTAGTCGTAAGAAACAGCGACGTAATGCCACTGACCTGAGGTTGCAGGGCTTGTTACAGATGAATACATATTACCCTGTCTATCAGCTAGACGGAAAAAAAAGTTTCCACCAATTGCTATCCAAAAATGAACTCTCCAAAGATTTGAAGTCGAAGTCCCATAGCTGAATAAAGGTCCATCCGTTGGTCCCTCGGGATAAATCCACATCACAACTGTCAAAGAGTACATCGTGTCTAACCCTCCGCTGTTTGGGAGTTCAATGTAGCTGTTAGATGTACCCATGAACCGATACGAACCGCCAGCGTTTCCCTTAGGTCCAGTTGCAAGCTGCACGTTGGAAGCAATTCCGTCAAGCTGACTACCCAGCATGTCTTTTGTAGTGTGTGCAGAGTTGAACGGGTAGAACGCGACAAGACCATCCACATCTAATGGAGATACAATACAAGGTAAACATTCTATACCAGTAGTTTCTCTCCTTTTAATTCTTGTGATTATCTTGGGATTTAAACACAAAATCAAAGATTTTCCCCTTCGAGTCCGAGTCGTGGCTGCCTGTGTTCACCCAAATGACAACTTACATACCAGTGTATTTTTAAGAAAAGTGAAAAGGAGTGATTTTCGCACGTCTTTTTCAACAACCCTGTGCCCTGTATTAGGAGCAACAGAGAAACAAACCGCAGTTATAAGGACAAGGTGTAAAAAAAGGAGCAGTATTAAGATGCCAGCAATAAACCATAAAGTTAGACTTGATTGAAAAGCTTTCAAATGCAAGGAACATTAAACATGGTTTTGATTTTATTAATGTACATGCTATGACGGAATTGATTTGGTTTTGCTACTCTTCTTTAATTCCTGATTCACTTCCGATCGGCAACTCACGCTGCAAGTGCTAAAGTATTGACATATAAATAGATAGAAAGAATTGAGAAAAAAAAACATTTTTGTTACTGTTACACGCATTTCTTGTACATAGGTCACCTAGCTTTGTTAACTTTAACATCCTGCTGATGATTTATTCCATGCTATTAGACTTTATTATTGGCGTTACCGCTCTTTGAGTAAAAGCTACTAGAGTGTGAGATGAAGTGAATCTAACCTATTGTTTCACATCTTGGTCCGGTAAAGTATGACGGGCAGTTGCAGTGATATTTGTTAATGCCATCAACACAGCGTCCTCCATTCAAACATGGATTACTGAAACATTCGTCGATATCTAGGAAAGATAAACCAAACAGCTGACATGAATGTCGGCATGAGAGAAATAGAAAAGCAGGAATTTTTTTGAAACTATTGTTATTCTTTCTAAACGACGATCAGATGTAAAACTCCACCGAGGTACAAAGTGGAAGGACAGCGTAGTTTCGGTTCGAAGCTTAGAACACTTTTCGTTTGAGTATTATAAAATCAAAACAGCAGTAACCACAACGGCCGATCAGAAGAAAGGATGAGACCTTTAAGAGTCAACGAGAACTTATATGAAAGTAAAACCAACCTGAAACTGCCCAAAGCGCGGGAAAACGTGAGAGACTAAGTTGTGGTTGGTTTTAGTTCTGCGTCTGCCTGTTTGAGAGAGTAGGGCGAGTTTTCTTGCCCAATCACAGAGCCAAGTAAAGCAAAACCAATGCAATACGGGCTTACTTTCAACACTCAATTGAAAATTGCTCTGATATAAACAGGACTTTTGAGTTTGCGTTAACAATACGATAGCTGAGTTACCTTGACAAAGCAAACGACACAGAATCACGAATTGACTTAAAAGGGATTCATTTTTACATTGGTCATGGAATGAGTGGTCAAATTTGAACATCAATGCAAATATTCCAAAGATCATCTTATTTAGTACATTTCTGTGATCTGTATTGCAGAATTTTATAAGGATACGAATATTGAATTCACACCGATAATTCGTGAACTCATTTTCCATTTCTATGGTTAATTATTCGATTTATAGCCATCAAAGCTATTTATTTCATCCCCAAGATCTAAATAATAGCAGTTCTTCAGAACCGTCCATAATCCATTAATCCTATAATTTGCGGTAGCTCAGAGTAGTTAATGTTGCGTGAAGCAATTTCATAAGTTGATTTTTTTCTTTCTTGTCAACTTTACATTAACACCCCTGCACTTTGGAGAGGAATTTCATTTTGATCACTCAAAAGTGTGAAACAAATAAACAGCTAAAATGGAATGCATTGCTGAGAATTCTCAGGTTTGAACTCAGCATGTGACGTAAATGAGGTCCTTACAGCGTTTCACTTAGTTAATTAATTAAAAGAAACGGAATTAAAGAAAAAACATTTTGATGTCACCTTCGCAATCCTTTCCTAAATATCCTGGAGCACATTCGCATGAATACTTGTAATCATCGTAGTTAGCCACACAAGTTGCATTGTTCATACAAGGATTACTGGAACAACGACTCTGTCAGTAGATAATGAAAAATTTTCCAAGACTTAACTTACCTCTGTTAAGACAAGGATCTCTAATTGATAAACTATAAATACATCAACTATTGCAGCCACATGCAATAATTTGTTACACTGAAACGGAGTGTTTCACTGAATGCTTTAAATGGCTATTTCAGTGCCTAAAAAGCTCGGAATTTAATGTTTCACTAGTACTATTTTGAGAACTGTGACATTACAGACTGAAAAGGTTAAATAATATAAATAATATAGCAGGCTAACTCTTCTACACTGTATATATTCCCACCAAAAAATTATGCAAGAAGAAAAAATTCAAAAATATCTCTCTACATACCTTTATGCTGTAATGATGAAATGTTGGACTTGAAGAAAACTTACTTGATTTATTGTACTTATCGCTAGGCAAAAGTTGGCAAGACATCTTTCTGTGCACGTTATCTAAGAACGCCGCACAGTTAAAGGAAAAACACGATGGGTTATCAACACACGTTACACCGCACTCTCCAACCGTACTCACAAGAGCTGATAACAAGGGTGGCAGATCCAAAAAACTAAATTTATGCGAAACAAAGTTGACATAATGAACACCGTCTTTCCTGTCGCGTTTCAAGATTTTCGAACCGTCAACTTCTGTGCCACTGACTTTTGTATGACTAAAACTTAGAAATACAATCGCGTTCAAAATCCCCACCATGTTAGTAAAGCTGAACATTATTAGTTATGGCTGTTTAAGAAACGCTGATTAATCGGACGTTATTTGTAAATGTGATATGAGCCTACGTAATCTTATTGGTTTGGTTGCTGATTCGTTTGCAGTTTCTTAGAGAGCCATGAATTTTAAATAAGTTGATGAATCGCGAGTGAAATAATCTCCGGTTTTTTTAAATCAAATTTTAGCATTGAATTGTAAAGTTTCGGGAGTAAAAAAGCAAATGAAAACAATACCAAAAGACTGAATTTCGAACAGGTAAACTGTAAAAAAGTTTCGAGAAATAAAAAATTAGAAGACAAAACAAATAAACGGCGTTTTGGGGTTAGAGGACTTCTAATGACGCCAATTAACAAAGAGATTACTGGGTGCTGGAGTTCTATAGTACAACAAATTAACATAAGAATGACAATTCATTGTTAATAACTGAGTTGAAAACGTAAATTGGCCACCGTAAAGAGTAAAAAAGCTGACGTTTCGAGCGTTAGCCCTTCGTCAGAGCGATTGCAATCGCCAATTTACGTTTTCAACTCAGTTGTTAACACTAAATTACCTGCTATACTCTCCCACCGACACAGCACCACAGTTTCTTTAGAAACTTACCCCCCTTTATTTATTTAACATAAAAATTATTCGAATGAAAAAAACAAACATAACACTGAAAATGAAAAAAATACGCGCTGAAAACCAGTGCATTCTCATGTAACACGAGTGCAAAGTTGTAACACGAGTCAAAATTACAAATAGCGCGCATTCATCCAAAATTTCGTCTGTCTTGCCTTTCTGTAATGTTTTTCCATGTAAATTATTAACCCAGTAATAACATGATTCCTCTTTCAATTTGGTGTTTTTGTAAATTTTTAAAGGCTACAAATTGAAATTTTGTTGTCTTTGAAAAGTTTACTCGTGCTTATCACCAAATTGCACTCGAAATCATGTTATCTCTAAAAAAGTACTCGTGTAATTTTCCGCATTCGCAGCACGATCGTGTTAATTTTTTTAATTAGTTCCAGAGACAAAAGCGCAATTACTGGCAATCAAGAAGACAGTGATCCGTTTTACGGTAAGTTAGTGACTTACTGAACTAAACAAACATGCCAAAATGGATCATTACACAAAATCACCTGGTTTGAAGATTCTTGACAGGCGATTGGTCACATTGTGAATAAAAATCCTGTGTGTTTGGAGAGCCGGCGTAGTAGTTCAGCCTAATCTTTTTTCTCTACACATGCTCTAAAAAACATATAATTTTACCTTTTATCGCTTAAAATTCCAATGTGGACGTTACCATGTTGATAACAGCTTAAAACAGTTCCTACCTCATCGTAAACTATGCAGTAAGAATCTGAAATAGTAGTCGGCGTGATAACCTTCTTCTCCTTTAAGAAGTCTACCTTCTAAAATCCTTTAACATTGTTCAAAGTTAATAAAAACACCTGACTCGAAAGCCAGGTAAATAATTGTACGCACATGAGGGATTGTGCTTGTAAAAGTATCATGTTATGCAAGAAATTATAAACTTTTTATATTCTCTTGTATAATACAACTGGCATTGCCCAATTTTTCCTAAGTGTAAAAAATTACTGCCCATTTTTCCAAATAATGTCAACAGTTATGCCAGCACAATCTATAAGAGCCTACATCCATGCATTATGAAGGAAGAAATGCTCTCCAAATTCCAGATGTATTATTTCCTTTGCCATCTAAGATATCTGTGTTCGTAGTTTCTTAATTGTTTTTTGGCCTCCGTAATCACACAAAAAACGTACTCTTATTTCCTTTTGAAATATTAAAAAAGTATTTATAGATTATGTATTGTGAAATAGAGGCTGAGAAAAAGGTGTACTCAAAATGTAAACATAAATCTGCAAATAATTGACGTCCATGCCTCTGTGAAGATGGACTGATGGGAAATCTTTGAACAAGACCCTAGAATATTGCTTTTAATCACAGTAGAATCTCCCTAGTTTGAACTTTAAAGGGAAGCAAAAAATGGTTCGAATTATCTGAGAGAAAATGATTGAAGTATGGAGACATGGGAAATCGGATCTTGCTTCAGGTCACCGGGGGTTCCAGTTTACCGAGATTCTACTGTGTCAACAAACTCTTAAAAATCCAATCTCTTTGTAAAAATTGATTTCTCCATTGCGCCATTCAGCAGTTTGTTGAATATGCATTTACCCCATTTTAGGAAACCTTTTTTCCTGTCATTTTAATTAATGCGATATTTAATAGATGTGTGTGGCAAATAAATCTTCAGTGGATTCATAATTAACACGCGCACTAAAGGCACTGAATCTTGAATTTTTGGACTACCCCAGTTGAGTTCATGAGATGAGATATGAACTCATATTTTTTTCGTCTTTCTACCTTCCTCCCCTTTCTTTTGTTTTTCTTAGTGGGCGAAGGGAAATCAATTATTTTGCCTAGCATATGCAAATATTGTTCCCAGTGTTCTGAATTTAAAAGGACATTTTAATTACATTTTCCTTTTTTTTTTCTTTTTTTTTTTTCATCCTGCTCTTTTTGTGTTATTTCTTACGCATTCCGCAGAACGGTTTCGAGCTGGAAGAGGCATTTATTGGTAAGGACAGTTTAATTCAAACCAAAAAATGTAAAAATATTTTTTTTTAAGCGCTCAAAACACGCAACATCAGAATTCACTTTCATCATTCAACAGATGACGAATATGTCATTAAGAACATAAAAGATTTCGTATGCGTTTTACTTGTGTAAAGTGGATTTCTCCTTCGTTGTTTTTTTAAAAACGGATTTTCCGAAAGAGTGAAAGCCATCCAGAGAGTGGTACCGATATAAGGCACAAATAACCTGCGCAGTGTACCTACCGCAGTATACCTTCTTGATAAACATTGGTTAAGGCTATCACTAAAGGCGAGGTGAGTAGCAAAAAAAAAATTTGTTCTAGTAAATTCGATAAGCATTTAAGAGGGTCATTTAAGCATTGGGTGATGGCTCTCTTGGCTTACAGGTTAAAATTTTGGTCATTTTACGGCTAACGGTCATCTCCGTTGTGATTTTAAAAATAATTTACGGTCAACTTTTTCTAAATAATGGTTAGAATTTGTCAGTTTTTACGCCTAACTGCTTTTTCTTTTTTTTTTTTTGCTGTTTTACGGCTAACGGTTAATCCCATCGAGACCCTTATTTAAGGGAACATTCTTGTCGAATGCCTTTTCCAGCATTTTAAAAAGTTTTTTCAAAGTAGTTTTACTTCGGCTCTATAAGGTTGTGGTCCATAACGATAAATTTTAAGAACAATTATCATGATTTAGTGACAGATAATGTCTTTAGGGTATGTTTAGAAATGGCAAATCAAAAATGGATAAATAAAGGGAGAGGAGATGAATCTGTAAATAAAAATGAGAAAGTATAGAGAATTTGAGAGAAGTTTAATTAGAATTATTGGAGTGAATGATCATGAGACGTACATGATTCACACAGGCATTTATAACGTCCTTTTTCTGATTCTTTTCATCTCCACTAACTCCATTTTTTGGACAAAACGTTTGACACTATTTTCCTTTGAAGTCATTTTTATCAATTCATTGCGTGATCAATACTGTTTTATCTGCGATCATTCATCGCCCATGACCTGAGGCATTAATGTTATCACGTACTGATTAATGTCAGGATAGAACCGCAATTTCAACCAACAAAGCAGTTGTTCAAACTATGAGACATTTTTAGGCAGCTGTAAAGAAAATAATTGTCATGTTTTCTTCCGCTCCCATTAGCTTTGTGATTAAATTATTATCACAAGCATATTAGATCGTTGCTAATTAGTTGTCGACTAAGAGGCGAATTTCATTACCCAAATAGTAGACTAAACGCCCTGTTGACGTTGAGGTCCATAAATCATTGTCAAAACATCTCTTTTTTTATGAAACGGTAACTGTTGATAGTAATTTCTTTAAAGGTGTCAAGTGAAGGAAAATTGTCACTCGGTGATCTGAGTTGAACTTTGGGAAATCTGACGCAAGATGAAGCCATAAAACTTCCTAAATTCAGTTGAAAATTTTTTTATTCTCCATACAGCTTTTAATTAAAAGGAACCGAACGCAGTCATCGCATCATGAACAACTCCAGTCTTCCAAATGTCGACCAGGGATCGTGCTGGCTCTTTTCTTCTACATTCTTCACAACGCTTTTGGTTGTGGTAAGCTTAGCAGCTTTCGTTGGCAACATTCTTGTCGTTATCGTGGTGTTCAAGACGCCAATTCTTAGGACAAGTACTAACTTCTATTATGTCAACATGGCCGTTTCTGATTTTCTGGGCGCTCTATTCACCTGGCCAGTGTATCTTACTCACGAAATCATAACAAGCAAGGGGAGCCTACTCCACGGTACTCTGGCTTCAGCTGGGTGCAAAACGGGGGCCTACATAAGACTCCTGTCATACTTGGTGTCTATTCTAAGCATGGTATTAATCGCGGTGGAGAGGTACATCGCGATAGTACATCCCTTAAAAGTGATCCTACTAACACGAAAAAAAAGAGTAGCCTTAATATTTGCAGCGTGGTTGATACCTATAACGTATTCCGTGCCTCACATCTTTTATTTCGAGGTAGAAGAGGTTGATCAGATAGCCTTCTGTAGATTTTCATGGAATCCTTTAGCGATTATGATATTTTATGCTACTACCTTTATCGTGTTTTTTGTTGTACCGTTAACATCGATCACTGTTCATTACACTGTTATTGTGCGCGCTCTGAAAAGAGCCATACCAAGCGATGATGCAAACCAAAATAGTTTTCAAAAGAAGAGATACATGCACAGCCAAAACATAATGAGGTTATATAAGTCAATCGTGACAGTATTTGTCGGTTGTTATTTACTTTATACCATGTTCTTGATCATAAAAGCTACCGTCCCTAAGCTTTTTCTCAAAGACGAGTGTAAGTGGATGCTGGGTATTTTCTACTTCATACTTCCGTTGCTCAGTTCAACGGTCAACCCGTTTATTTTGTTTCTATTCAGTACTAATTTCCGTCAAGCTTTACAGACATTGTGTCCGTTTTCTTGTCCAAAATTCTGCATAAAAGTGAGAAGAGGGACGGTACGAAGTTACAGAGTAAGTTTTTCTCCTAAGGAAGCAACCGGAACAACATGAATAACACGTCACTCATGAGGCACACTGACACACGATCACAAAAAAGTTAGAAAGAAAAGAAAAAAAAACCGGAAAATACAGAGTGCAAGTCTGAGTTCTTCTGATAAGATGAAGGTGAAGTACGGTCGTTTCGTTAACGAACAGTTCGCTAACGCCTTGTCTTTCATTGACTTCAATCGAATCGACTCTCAATTTGTATTGAAACGACCTAACTCGACTTTTCGGTCGATATGAAAACGATTAAGTTCTAACGTTGGTAGAGCTAAAACTTATGTAATTTAACGTTCTGTAACGCGCCAGAGTCAGAGAAACGAGCCAAGACGTTGGCGAGGTGGTCGTTTGGGAAACGACACGTGCGCGAAACGAACAGTTACCATGAAGTTCAACTTTTTGTATCTTAAGTATCATACATTCTATAATTTACACCTAAAAATAAGTTTAATATTGTGGTCTATGGCGTTGACATCGTTTATGATAGAGATTAACGTAACTGCCGTGTTAGACCATTTCATCTATTTGGACTAATCTCCTGACAAGCGTGGCCAACGCGATGACGGAATGGGCTCATTACCAGGAGGCTAAACCACGTGATTTTAATCCTTTGTATTCGATCATGTAAATGACTAGAGATGGATATTATAACAATACAATATAGACTAATAATATAATATTGTTGAGCAACTATGAAAGAGAAATTGCGAAAGAGCAATTATGAAAGAGCACTCAAACGTAATCCATAATATAAACGAACAAACCAGACACACAAACACTAAATAAGCTAACCATTTATTTAAACTGGAATATCCTTTGCACGTTGAAGAAACCTCCTTCTCCACGCGTTTTTGCATCGCAACAAATACTAAGAAGTACCACAAAATTACATTTCTAATAGTCTCCCTTTGACGGAAATTTGTTTCAAAAAGCTACAGTGAAAGACACCCTTCCCCAGACCTGTTTATTTGAGAAATATTTATCTATACAACGAACCCTGAGGACAGCGGAGTTATTCATACCTTAGAAGACATGCGCTCCCCCCTCATTTGACCTTAATATCAATGCAGTTGTTGAGAGAAATTAAATATCGGGACACTTTTAACTCGAGACAGTTTTTTTTTTAAATCACCAACTTGCTGTTGATATCACAGTTCAAAGGTGATGTTCTCTGTCTGTTTAAGTTCAAGTTGAGAGGGTTAGAGGAAAACAAATCGTGGTTTAAAAAGAAAGAAAACATCCAACCACTCAATGAATCCACTTTGATGTTTTGTATAGACTTCATTACATAGTCCAGTAGTAGATAAAGCTTCTGGCCGAAGAGCACTATTTTTGTCAGTTTTATATTCTTCTTACCGGCTTCCTTCGTTTGCAAGGATTTCATAATCTCTTCCTTTTTAAAAACTAAGAGACGATTTCAAGTAACCAAAATAATGGAAAAAGTGATCCAAATCCCGTTCTTTTATATCAAATATTGTGAGTTACTAGATGCAGAATAATTTCTTGAATTGTAGTCTATTTAAACTTTGCAAAACTACTATCTGTATCATTTCCTCGTGACCTATTGCGTTATCCCAGAAATTTCATTGCAAAATCACCATCACCCTTCACTCCCCAGATCTAGGTGGTAATTCTCGTTAGTATACTGTGATTTCAGTTCTGAGAATTTGGTGCTGGGTCGATAGTCTCTTGGATGATATTTTAATACTCTCATCACTAGTCTGGTTAATACTGCATTGACAATGTCAGGAGAAATCATGTCTGGGTCACTCCTGGGAGTGAGTGGGTCAAAACCTGTACCTCAATGACAATTTCCTACAAAGAGCGAATACCAATTTAACAACTCCTAACTTTTTAGTTTGTATCTTCAAACACACCAAGCATGAAAATACTAAACAAATTGGCAGCATACTTTGAAATAACACCATCTGAAAGATAAAATTAAAAGCATTCGCTGCCACATTTTGGCGAATTTAAATTTGGAAATTGAGATCTTCTCAATAAAGAAATTATATCCTTCATTAGAAATCCTGAAAGGTATGTAACAATATTTCAATAATTTTTTTTTTGTCTGCGATAATTCGGTAATTTCTTAGTGATAAAAATACTCAATCACGTGTATTAAGCTGAAAAAAGTGTTATCTGTCATTTTTGGGTTTTACATTCGGCACAAAAGAAATAATTTCTTTTTAGAAAATTTATCTCGAAAGTTGTGAACATTAATGAAATTCAGACGACTAAGTACAAGTGTTAGATAATCCGCTCCGGTGCTGTGTCGAACTAACTGCCTTCAGCTCTAAGTACGTTGTTGCCCTTTTTAAGAAAAAATACTCCTTCCACGAAAACTGCATACTGGAAACCAAAATATATGTGATGTAATTATTGCAAGATGATACGACGAACTTCGCCATGGGTTTTCGAACCCACTAGCACGCTTTCCGTGCTCTTTCCGACAGCTTAAAAATGTCTCTGGTCAGAGTGCTCAGAACATTTTACCTTTAGTTCCAAAAACATTTAAACTTCAGACCGTGGACTTGGTTCAATTTAGTTTAAGGTGGATCACGCCAAAAAGAAAAAAAAGTACATCAAAATTTCTGTGATAACGGCACCTCCCTTAAATAAAACTTAACAAAAGAGTCTTATTTTTACACTTGTTCTTACGACCACTGCTTTCAGAACCCATACGCTAATTCCTGCTGCATCAGGTGGCTCTGTTTGGTCAACTTTTGGTCGACATTTGTCGATGAATCTTCGAAACTGTTCGGTCAACAACAGTAGGTGGAGCTTCGGCTACACTCACGTCAAACTAAGAATGCTCCAGTCAATCTTTGTCGAATTCAAAGTGTTTAACCTTTCCTCTCCCATTTTGACCTTGTCACGAATTTCCGCGTGCATAAGAGCGAGCTGCGTTTTCATGTCTATGTAGTACTGAAAATCTGCATATTCCTCCTCTTCCAGGCAATTTTCTAAAATCTTCGACACTACCTCTCCGCGCTTATCGTTCACTTCCTTGATTTTACACGCTTCCTCGTGTTGCAGAGTGACCTTGTCGATTTTATCGAGTAAGATATCCTGAAACATGAAAAGAAGCTCTCAAAATAAGTTATTAGCGCTGCCAAAAGGCCTGGCACTCCTTGTTATCCTTCTTTAATACTTTTATGGGGCAATTTGGGAAGGAAAGAGCCTGATTCGAAGTCACTGTATATCTAGACAAAGAAGACAAGGAAAGCGATTTAAGGAAAGAACAGGAAAAGCGAGAGAACAAAGACAGAAAAGGAGTGACTAGAAACGATGAGGAAATAAAGGAAAGTGAAACGAAAAAAGGAAACTCAGCCAACACAGGAGTCTTAGAGAGGCAAGAACGCAAGTAGTACTGCACGGCCGATAAACCTTTAGCACGCATTACTTGAACGTGCGAGGGTTAACACCCTTCTGAACAGAAATAATGCATGTTGTACTTCTCCCATGACGGGCTATCAATAACGGTCATAGCTGGGGAAAAAACCTAATAACTATAATCACTGATACCCCACTTACTCTTTGCTGTCGGTCGGCTTCTTCAGACATGTCCAAATCATGGAGCATCATTTCATATCTGTGCATTCTCTGCGTGAGTATCAGTAACAGTCCTATAATCTTGTTCAGCTCGCCTGTAAAACGCTGATACTTAGAAAACTCGCTATCACTCGTCTTTCCTTCCACGACCTTTGTGACTCTTTGTCCCAGCTCCTCATTGCCATCGATTTCATCTTTAATTTCGTCCATCTGTGATCTCAAGTCCACTATTTTCTGCTTCATGCTTTCCACGAGATCAGCCTACATAACCGAAAAAAGAAAACATCGTCAGGTTAACAAAAGGAAGACAGATGGGCAAAAGCTAGGCACTAGTCTCCCATTCGAAACGCCTCGGTTAGAGCCCTAGCCTGGTCTCCACCCAGGAACACAACTGGGTTTCTTCGAAACTCTCCGCGGGAAATTGGCGCGCAAGCGGCAAGAAATGATCCCCTCGCGCATGCCCTACGTTTGACCGCAGTGTTGAGGTGTGGTCATTAGTGTATGTCGCGTTACTTGGAAACGCGAGGGGCAAAAGTTCTATATCTAGTCCAGGTAACATAGAGGACCATGGTCTGAGTATGTAACCCAGGCCCAGCCATGTAGGCCTCTAGAACGTATTCGACTTATAACTAACAGCTTACCTTCTCTTTGTCCAATTCTACCAGTTTTGGGCTCAACATGCTGTTAGGGCGGCTTCCGGATGGAGTGGACGTACTAGAACTTAAACTGTGAGGGCTGTTAGAGACATCTAAACAGGTGCCCTTTTCGTTAGACCCCTCTAATTTGGTAGGGGTTGACGTTAATACAAGTGGAGCCGGCGGAGGAGCTCTTGGAGAGATATAACTCCTGTTCTCTGTAACAGATGCATCTTTTGATGACAAATCAGTACTTCCGGAGAATTCCAGCGCTGTACCAGACAATCCACTAGATTCCAGCTTCCCCGGTCCATTTAGTTCCACTTGAGTTTCGTGGTTAATTTCCACGCTTGATTCCACCACGACAGATCCAACAGGTTTTATCACATCGCTACTATCCACACCGTTTCGCTCAAACGTCTCCTTCTGTTCAATTCGATCCCGTCGCGATTCATAGTCACCAACCGAAGGCGGAAACTCGACCAGAACTTCCCGTGGCGGGGAGGGCAAAGGCAAGCTGTCTTGTGACGTTTCTAGTGGGTCGAACAGTTCCAACGGGGGCGGAGGCGGCAGAGAATCATCTGCATCCCAGAACACGCTGTTTTCGTCTTCATTTGAAGGAGGTAGAGGTTCTACTTTGGCCGACTTTCGACTGAAGTCTAAGTCGGGAATATTTGAGTTAAAAGAAGGCTTTTCATTCTGTGAAGTAACTCCCTCTGTCGCTAAATTCACTCTGTTTTCATTTCGTGTGGCGATTTCAACTTGTTTCGATGGTTCTTCCAGAGTTTGCTGTCGTCCCTGACGCGAAGATGAGGTTTCATGGTAAGGTCTTGGTTCCCTTGGACCGCGGTTGTTTTGAGCGTTGGAAGAGCTCCAAGACGCTCTCTTAAATTCCTGCTCCGATCTGCCCTTATCTGTTTCCCATTGTTTCGGTCGATGTCGGCCACCTTGGATCGGTGATTTTTCCTGGTCTAGTGATTTAGAAGCTGACTCACGTCTGCTAGGAGACCTGGTATCGAGAATTGATTCCATGGACGAAGATCTGGCGAAGGAAAAGGCCTGCAGTTAGATCACGTTTCGATACTGGGCGTCGAAGGAAAAAAATGAAAGGTCACCACACAGCCGGATAGTTTCTTTAAATCAACAATGGACTATCTAATTCAATTAGAAAGGCTACATATGGCGAACACAGCATGACTGCCGACGACAAATTATATACCGTAAATAAAAACTCAAAGGTCACCCATTAACAGAGAGCTCGCGCGCGAAGCTGTAAGAGCGCAAGAGTGCGATAAGGGTGTGGGGGTGGGGGGTGTGAGAAGGGAGAGGGCAAGGAACCACTTCTACTCCCCCACCCTTCCAGCTAATTTCTCGCCAGCCTCTCACGGTTTTTTTCAATGGTATTCAACTATCAAAAAGTGATTTCAATAATATAATGAGCGGTTAATGATCCATAGTCTGAGTGGCTTGAGGGTTGTTTTTCTTTTTTTTTCCGGGCGCTCGATGAAAAGGAAAGGTTAAACGGTCTAAAAGTAGGTTTAGAACAGTCTCTCCTTTCCGGCGAGGTCACTCGTATGAATCAAAATAATAAATAGATGTTAGCGTGCCGCACGGGACTCTAAGAGCACCTCACTCTCACGTCTGCACAGCGTGCTAACAAAAATATTTCTTTTCCCTGTTTTTTTTCCAATTTTTTTTTTTTTTTCTGACTCGCAATACAGACATCACCGAAAGACTTCTCGTAATCTAGTCTTAAAGTTACGACGAAGGGGTTTTCGTTTTAACTTTGCAATTTGCGTTGCGCAGGCTTTCGGCACAATAGGCGAAAGTTTAAAAAATTTGAAAACGTGCTAAAACATTCCTCAGCACTTCAAAAATGTAAATATGCTGTGGTTTCGATACCAATATTGGGTTTGAGAGTCATCTTCCTTTGATCACTGCCACCAAAAATTAAAAGAACACAGTCTTTGAGCTGAGCATAAAACCACAAATAACAGCTCTGTCGAATGTCTGAGATTCTTATCACACATTCCTGTAATTCACTGGGCTGTCGAACTCAATTCAATATCCGCAATGTCGAATAGAAAGCTGATTGATATGCCTTTGTTTCCGGTAATTTGGTCCATGACTCCCTTAAAAATTCACAAAACAGAATTTAAACTGATAGGGCGAAAAACGTTTAATTTTCCCCGTTGAAGGTTGTTCCAATCCTTCTAAAAAGGAAGTGACGAACCAAACATATCAAAGAATTTTAACACCATTATCTAAACAATGTAGATATTGGGCTGAGAACTACACAAAGAATACAAGATATCGGCATTTTAGGCTGAGAGAG
>NC_142682.1:17194378-17306878 GCF_964200805.1 Pocillopora damicornis
ATTTTGAATCATAATAGCCTTTTAGCGTCTTTTAGCACTTTGGCTTTTAACGAATTCAAAAGTTTTTTTTCAGCATTAAAATCGGCCGATGTGGCGAGAGTAGCTTCCGATGGGTTTTCTAAGCTCTTCCTATATCTGAAAATACCATTAATCAAGGTGTTATCTTTTAATCAACATCAGGCGAGAAAAAAATACAGCGATAACAGAAATATTAAAGGGAAGACAAATTTAAAATTCAAAGTTGCTGACCGACTTTTTAATTAACTTTAAGCCTTGTTTATTTTCAATTTTTCCTAACTTTCTAACGGGATTAAAAAGAAATCTAAAACCGCTGTGTGACTGCTTACTTTCGAACAAGCCAAAAGAAAAAAATTGCAAGCCTTCGCGGTAAATTTTGATAAAGATTTTGAATTATGCCATTTCTTGAGCACAACTTTAACAAGGAATATAATTTCATAGTATCATCTCCGACCATTGCAGACGAATCTTGAACTAACTAAGGCTTTGACAATTGCAGCGATCATAGATATATTTTCGCTTTCTATAAATTTGTCAGTGATGCAAGATAACAATTCGAAACGTGCAACAAATTTGATATTCTTCTTTCGAAAACTGAATATTTTCCGTATTTTTGACATTTCCTTGGCACTGATCAACTGATGGGAAATCTAGTTGCAAACATAATTCTTTATATAGCCAGTCTAATTGCGTGTAATTAAATTTAGGTCATATCTTTGTGAGGTAGATTTCAAGTTTTGTGTTTTACTCAGATTGAAGTTTAAATTTTTCATGTAGAACAAACATCTCATATCTTACTAATAAGAACGCGTCAGCTATAGCCATGGAAAAACTGCATTTTCAAGAGAAAATCGATTTAATAAACCGGAGAGAGTTGAGCTAAAATTTTCAGAATTACGAACTGAATATATTCCTCTTCCTACTGGTCGAAAGACATCTCCCCCTTATTTCGGGAGACTGAAAAAATATGTTCATTATTGTTAGCAGGGCCTGAAAGGGGCGTGAGATGCCCCAGTACAGTTTTTGTTCACCTCTTTGTATGACCGAGAAAAATCAAGATTAATTTTTTTCCTAACATTTCTCGCACCACTCTCCAGTGGAGTATTATAAATTCTCAACAAAGTAAACAAATGCAAGCAAGAAACTAAACAAATAAAAAAAGAAGAGCGCAATGAAAAAAGAACACAAAACGAAAACAGAACAGCAAAAATTCTACAGGTCAGTTTAATTATCGAACTCTTAGAAGTTTGACTTTTGCTGATATCTAACTGAGTGTTAAGGGTCATTATTAACTGTTCTAAATCTATAGATTTTCGTTTTCATTAGAATGGTAAGGACCTAAAACCGATTCTGTTACTTGTTAGAAGCTGATAACAATAATACCATAGAATTAATCGAAGGAATTTGATCAACATGAATTTGGGGTTGAAGGTTTCGAATCTAAACACATTCAGGCACCATCCTGATGGATTAAATTCCTTGATCTCCTCTTCAACTGGATGGGAAATGCTTGAGATTACTAACTGCTAAAACATTCCATCTACGTCTTCATGATCACATTTGATTCCTGCTTAACATGTGCGAGGCGAGACTCTCTGGCAAAAGGGAGAGAAAAAGGTCTGGTCGTGTAGCTCTGGTGGAAGCATGATGAATAGCTTTGCGTTCAAGAACCCGCTACTCTCTCACTGCGCCTCTCTCATCCCAGTTATATAAGCGACAACAGTTAAATCGCCATGAAAGCCAACAAGAAATTTTGATCTAGGGGAAGGGGGAAGTGGAGTAGGGAGAGGTTAAGAGGGTGTGGCCACCGGCCAAGAACACCCTCTCTCGCGCTCTAATCCACGTGGCTTCTAAAATGGCTCAACCTCGACTCTGTGTAGTTAAAAAAAGGAACCAAGCATTCATGTTCTTCTTCACACAGGAACTAAACTTGATGATCGCTTTTTGCTGCAACGACGAAGACAAACCCGATGAGAACGAAAGCAAAGAGGCCGATGAAGACGCTGTATAAGATGATGATAATGACAATCATAAGGAGATCTAGATCACGACGATGACGAAAACGTTAACGATGATGATGGTGAAGACCATGACAATTATATTTCAACAATATTTTGGCAAACTCTTTTAGGTTTAACCAGAATATATGAGTGACAGATTCGGTAAAGGAGTTATCCATTTGAAAAGTGTTTTCAGTAATGCTTAAACATTTGTGATTTGCGATGTGATGCTTTAAAAACCCTCACACCCTAACATTAGTATACATATTCTCCAAAGTGTTCTCTAGACATTTGCTAAGGTGCTGACAAGGAGAATTTGTTTAACACTAAGAGCCTCTTTAGTTGTTGATCATTTCATTTATTCTCCTGACCTTAACGTCTGATTTAGGGGTGGTATTGTGGGCAGAAATTAGATGCAAAGTTTGGGCCAAAGGGCCAGCAACATATATTTTTTAATGGAAGTTTAATGTTAAGCCGGCTGTACCACTGTGATGTTAGTCGATCCCCAGACCTTATAGCTGCGAAAAATCTCGTATTTCTGTTGTTACCTTCATCTTTTTCTTACCCGAAAAAGAACAAAAGAGTCGACCAACATACTTCTTAACAGAGATGAGGATTAAAAGTAACGATCCAACCTTATCTCACACGCGTGTAATACGCGCGTATTTCGTGCGCACGAAACACCGTTCATCCGCTAAATTGTGCACCTTTCTCTCTTAGGTTAAATTTTATAAACCTTCTGAGAAATCCCCGAGACTATTTTCAACAATTTTTCAACAGTAACGCCTAATTACGTGGAAGACATTTAACATCTCGAGGATCTATCTAAAAGGAGGAGAAAAACTGTTCCTTGTTTGGCACTAGTAAAAAACGTGGCAAGCGAAGCCATTTTGGCCTGTTCCAAGCAAAGAAAGGGCGTGCCTTAGTGTAGTTTCTTTTTAATTAATTTTTGTTACCCTGCCGGGGCTGAATAAATGCACTGGGAAAAAATGATCTCTCCATGTGACTAGATTTCTCCTTTTTATTTCATCTCCAAACAAACTCTGCTTATCTTATCTCCAGACAAATTGTTCTTCGGCCTTGAGTAAGTTGGGGCTGAAATCTTAATTCATTTATTCAGCTAAATATTGTGATCATTTGCCTTGATTATCAGTTAAGAGATGCTCAAAACTTCAGATTCGATTTGGTAGATTAGATTTGTCAGCTCTCTGAAACTGCAAATAAGATAATTTTTAAAATTGCTGCCCGATATAGTCAGTTAACTGATAAATGTTACTGCGGAGTTCACGCAAATAAGAATCGGGCGTTCTTCACTTTCTTGACTCCGTAACAAGTCATAAATATATGCACACGCACACACACACATATATAGAATTACTTATAGATATATTAGAATTACTTTTTACACTGTTACCAGACGACATACTTTGTTTTTCAATTTACTATTGATGAAAGTTATTGTCAAGGAAAAGATTAAGAGTAGAAAGTTTAAGAGGAAACTTCAAAGCGAGAGAGAATTGTCTTTGAGTTTGCATTTGTAACAAATAAGTAATATGATTTTCGTATTTCTTGGCAGTGTCATTTTCTTTGGAAAAAAAAACAACACGTAGAATATATCTTTACATTTTTCAGTTTTGGGCTGCGAAACTTGAGCCTTTTGTTTTTTAATGAATAGACTTGTTTAAAACACTATGTTTTGTGCTGCGAGAAATAGCTACATGTGTTTTTATGACGCATCTTCATGTGATTATCATTAAAATCTCAATATCACTTGAAAAGAACTGATATAACACAAAACAAGAGGTGGCGACACACTGTTAAATTGCTGTATTCATCTCAGTCGGCAGCCCTGTTTCACTGAGAAAATTCACAGACTTTTGTTTCGGCTTTGTGACCCTCGGCAATCTGAAGGAATAAATATCAGCGTTTTTTAAGCCCACCTTATCATTAGAACAAAGTGAATTATATTGCTTACAGATGCAAATCTGAGAGAGAAAAAACAGTCAAAAGACACATGAAGAAATCTCTGGCGAAACAGCGGGAAAGGGGCTATAATGTAAAGTGTTTAGAGACGCATTTCAGAGCTTTGTTTCATGTAAGGCTTCTTAATTCAGGCATTCTTAGCTGGAATAAAAAAAAAAGAGAGAATTCATTTTAAAGAAGTAGCTTTGAATATCTGTTTATTCCATCTTTCTGGATCTAGTATCATTCGTAAATTTAACAGGATTTTAATAAAATACCAGGAATCAGTCACTCGTAAAATGGGTGAAAGTTCTTACTAGTTCCTTCTATGTAACACGAATTTTCACTTCCAACAGGCTGTTTTGGTCGGTAGAGCCTTCACTAACCTACAGAAAAAACGATTGAAAAACGATTTGAAAGGAAGTTGATATTGCAGAATTGAAAATAATGTCACTGGCTTTATTTTCTTTGTTTTGTCCTTTAAGAAAGAAATAGCGCCTTAAATAAAAGAAGAACAGATGTTGACGATATCACCCGAAATGAAAAATATACATCAAAAACGGCTTGAACAATTAAACGGCCTAATATTGGGGGAAATAGGTTTTTAGAAATCCCAAAATGAATAAGCGAGCGATATTTCCTTCCTATAAATTAAAGAAATTGCTTTTGCAAACTACACTTACATGAGCTCTTACGGATTCATGGCGTCAGAAATATGATTCGACCATACCTTCTGAATTTCTTTGTAAAGTAGTGAGGTTGTCGTTTATGACTGCGTCCGACCATAATCAATGACGTGGAATAAAATGGTGTTTATTCTCTTAACAGTAGGAAATCCGATCTCCTTTACCGCGAGTTAGAGAAAAGAAAGCGATTTCTATGAGAATTTTTTGTCGGACACCGCCATGCTTAATTTTCAGTGATTCCCGCAGGCGAGATATAAATACGCTGTAGAAAGAAAAGCCATCGTAATTAGGCTAAGAGGACTCAGGAAATTGCACATATGTTACGGCCAATTTGGAACACATTACCTGACAGAGCCCTAATGTATGGCTGATTTGTCTCATGATCCTAAAATCTCTTCGACAAACAATTTGTCGTTATCAATTTTTTTTAAAAAAAATCGAAATTCAATAAATTTTTTATTTCGAAGATCGATTTAAAAACACATCCAAATCTTTTTCACTTGGCTTATGACTTTATCTGTTCATTCATCTGTTGTAAGAGGGATTCATCTTTTGAATAACAAAATAAACAACAATTCTGTTCAATTTTGATTTTTTACGTGTTAAAAGTCGAATAAAGTTCGTCCAGTTGACTCCTAAACTGTACGGAAACCGCAGTGCATTTCTAGTCGCGTATATATTTTTAAATTATCATTTCTTCTCAAGATAATAATTATGCTCTAAAAGCTACTTAAAAAAACCTGACATTCATACACCCTATTAGAATCAATTTTACCGAAACCGCGCTAAAATCTTCTTTAAATTCTTTCACCATGTCTGCGACGCAGTCTCATATATCTATCATTTGTGTAAATGAAAAAACAAAGTTTTATCTGTTAGTCCGACATGGATAATTCTAGGATTGCTTTCAAATTGATATTTCCATATCCATATGAAATGACCGCTAATTATCATTAGAAAATGCCAAATAGCTCCGACAACTTTTGTTCAATTTCAAAACCGTGTAATGCAGATTAGGTGTTCGCTTTCTACCATAAGAAACCTTTCATCTTTGCAAAGAATCGACTTCAGGAAGCCAAGTTTCTCCACTGTTAGCAATCTTCGGCCGAGGCACGAACCTTTTTCTGGCCTTTTGTTTTCAAAGACTCAACAAAGGTTGTAAACAACATTAAGTTTATTAAACAGTACGCCAATAAAACGAGGACACACATCCAGGTGAAACTCTACGCCCAAACATTACCTGGGTAGTAATAAAAGGTTGTTAAGAGAAAGACAACCCCAGTGCCATTTTGTTCTTGTTGGGAAAAAACGTTCTTTGAAGAGATCCAACTTTAGTCTTGCTCTCATGGAAATTTTAGTACGCTTTTGTTGTTATTCAAGGCTCTCTTAAACTCTCAAGGATTTCAAACAAAGGTTTTTACAAATTATATACAAATTTTGTGAAACGACTTCGAAGAACCCAGGTGTTCCACAAATGGTGCAGATTTCAGAGAAACTCCGCGCGATTCGCACTCTTGAAATACACATGTTACTGTCTTGTCGAAAGGCACTTTGTCCAAAATAAACTCCTAACGACGTCTTAATTAAGTTATATCACTTTACGTCCACGACAGATCACTGGAATCATTGTTGTCTGACAAACCTGTAAACAAATGAACAAAAGTGCACGCTGAATTAGCTGTTATTTTGAGTCAACTATTCTTTTTCAAGCTATGATTCGCGCGGAGGCTCACAACAGCCGGCGTAAGTCGAGTATTCAGGAGAATAGCTTCAATCAAACCACCCCGGACAATCTTTTTTTAAAACTTTTGTAAGGTTAGATCTACAGTCCTCACTAAATCTGGAACTTTTTGAATTAACTCTTTAAGAGCATGAGTTTAAAAACGCCCGGGGTTTATGAATATTCAAAAAGCGTAGAATTTCTTGACGTTGTTTCCTGTCGGGTTTAACTAAAATGAAGACCACTCACAAAATAACAAAATAACCGACAAATATGAACGCTCTTAGGCCTCGACCATACTACCTCTGAAAATTTCGATAACGGATAACGCCACTTTCAAATTAAACCGGTGATGTTTGAAAAGAATTTGTGAGAGTAAAGCTCTGAGGCTCTTGAAATCGCCCAGGGTAAACATGGAAATGCTGATTCAAATCGAGCGGAGTTTCTTAGCATGAGCCTTCCTCTGATCTCCTTTCTTGATGGAGGGGAAAGGGGAACTATTATCAATACTGAGGCAACCAAGAAAATAGACCGACTAGCTCAAGTCAAAAACTGCGCCCTATCAAGAAAATGCTGATTCATGCTGATATTTCTAAAACCTTATCTCAAAATTTGACAATTATCATTTGTATACAAGCGCGATATTCATGATAGGTAGAGGCACGAGAGGGCAGAGGAGGGGAAGAGTTGATGAAAATCAACATTACTACACGGGTGGTGCCGTAAATTTAAGATTATGTTTTGGTTGTAACAGAGTCTTTTTCCAGTATCGAGGAATTAAGCAAAATTTTCGATGCAATCTATCGACATTGTGGCACTGGTGCTATTTTTCCGGTAGCCGAGTTTGGACAATTTTCCATAAGAAGTGTGCGTTTTTTTAACACGTGGTAAGTTTGAAGGGTACAAGGGAGGGGTAGGAGCAAAAATGGGGTAAGAGCAAAAATGGGGTACGAGCAAAAATGTCTAAATCGAGCATTAGTGCCTAAAATCGAACACTAGTGTCTAACATCGAACATTAGTATCTCAAATCGAACAACAGTGTCAAAAAACGAACGCTACCGTCTAAAATCGAATACTAGTGTCTAAAATCAAACACTAGTGTCAAACATCGAACACTAGTGTCTAAGATCGAATATTAGGGTCTCAAATCGAACACCAGTGTCAAAAATGGAACATCAGTGTCTAAAATGGAACATTAGTGTCTAAAATAGAACATTAGTTTCTAAAATGGAACATTAGTGTCTAAGACCAAACACTAGTGTCTAAAATGGAACATTAGTACCTAAAATGGAACATTAGCGTCTAAAATGGAACACAAGCGTCTAAAATGGAACACTAGCAGCTAAAACGGAACATTAGTATCTAAAATCGAACACCAGTGTCTAAAATTAAACACTAGTGTCCAAAATCAAACACTAGTGTCTAAGATCGAACATAAGTGTATCAAATCGAACACCAGTGTCATAAATCGAACATGGAATCTAAATCTAAATTGGAACATTAGTGTCCAAAACCAAACACTAGTGTCTAAAATGGAACGTTAGTGTCTAAAATGGAACGTTAGTGTCTAAAATGGAACGTTAGTGTCTAAAATGAAACATAAGTGTCTAAAATGGAACGTTAGTGTCTAAAATGGAACATTAGTGTCCAAAACCAAACACTAGTGTCTAAAATCGAACACTAGCGTCTAAAATGGAACATTAGTGTCTAAAATGAAACATTAGAGTCTAAAACCAAACTCTAGAGTCTAAAATCGAACACTAGTGTCTAAGAGGAACATTAGTGTCTAAAACCAAACTCTAGTGTCTAAAATGGAACACTAGTGTCTAAAATGGAACACTAGTGTCTAAAATGGAACATTAGTGTCTAGAATGGAACACTAGTCTCTCAAATCGAACACTAATGTCTAAAATCGAACACCAGTGTCTAAAATTAAACACTAGTGTCCAAAATCAAACATTAGTGTCTAAGATCGAACGTTAGTGCCTCAAATCGAACAACAGTGTCTAAAATCGAACACTGATGTATAAAGTCGAACGTTAGCGTCTCAAATCGAACACTAGCGGCTAAAATCGAACACTAGTGTCTAAAATGGAACATTAGTGTCTAAAATAGAACATTCGTGTCTAAAATAGAACATTAGTGTCTAAAATGGAACGTTAGTGTTTAAAATGAAACTTTAGTGTCCAAAATCAAACACTAGAGTCTAAAATCGAACACCAGTGTCTAAAATTAAACACTAGTGTCTAAACCAAACACTAGTGTCTAAAATCGAACACCAGTGTCTAAAATTAAACACTAGTGTCTAAAACCAAACACTAGTGTCTAAAATCGAACACCAGTGTCTAAAATTAAACACTAGTGTTTAAAATCAAACACTAGCGTCTAAAAGGAACATTAGTGTCTAAAATGGAACTTTAGTGTCTAAAACCAAACACTAGTGACTAAAATCGAACACCAGTGTCTAAAATTAAACACTAGTGTCTAAAATCAAACACTAGCGTCTAAAAGGAACATTACTGTCTAAAATGGAACTTTAGAGTCCAAAACCAAACACTAGTGTCTAAAACCAAACACTAGTGTCTAAAATCGAACACCAGTGTCTAAAATCGAACACCAGTGTCTAAAATTAAACACTAGTGTCTAAAACCAAACACTAGTGTCTAAAATCGAACACCAGTGTCTAAAATTAAACACTAGTGTCTAAAACCAAACAACAGTGTCTAAAATCGAACACCAGTGTCTAAAATTAAACACTAGTGTCTAAAATCAAACACTAGCGTCTAAAAGGAACATTAGTGTCTAAAATGGAACTTTAGTTTCTAAAACCAAACACTTGTGTCTAAAATCGAACACCAGTGTCCAAAATCAAACACTAGTGTCTAAGAACGTTAGTGTCTCAAATCGGACAACAGTGTCTAAAATCGAACACTGGTGTCCAAAATCGAATACTAGTGTCTCAGATCGAACACTAGTGCCTAAAATCGAACTCTAGTGTGTAAAATCGAACACTAGTCTGTAAAATCGAACACTAGTCTGTAAAATCGAACACGTGTGTCTAAAATTGAACACTAGTGTCCAAAATCAAACACAAGAGTCTAAAATCGAACATAAGTGTCTAAAATCGAACACCAGTGTCTCAAACCAAACACAAGTGTCTAAAATCGAACACTAGTGTATCAAATCAAACACAAGAGTCTAAAATCGAACACTAGTGTCTCAAATCAAACACAAGTGTCTAAGATCGAACGTTAGTGTCTCAAATCGAACAATACTGTCTAAAATTGAACACTAGTGTCCAAAATCAAACACCAGTGTCTAAAATCGAACATAAGTGTCTAAAATCAAACACAAGTGTCTAAAATTAAACACTAGTTTCTCAAATCAAACACAAGTGTCTCAAATCGAACTCTAGTGTCTAAAATCGAACTCTAGTGTCTAAAATCGAACTCTAGTGTCTAAAATCGAACTCTAGTGTCTAAAATCGAACTCTAGTGTCTAAAATCGAACTCTAGTGTCTAAAATCGAACTCTAGTGTCTAAAATCGAACACTGATGTGTGAAATCGAACACTAGTGTTTAAAATCGAACACTAGAGTCTAGAATCGAACACTGGTGTCGAAAATCGAATACTAGAGTCTCAAATCGAACACGTGTGTCTAAAATCAAACACCAGTGGCCAAAATCGGACACTAGTGTCTAAGATCGGACACTTGGGTCTTAAATTGGACGCTGGTGTCCAAAATGTGAAGCTAGTGTGTTAAATAGGACACCAACACCAGCACTTGTGTCAAGAATTAAATAGTTGTCTAGAATGGTACACTAGTGCCTAAAATTGAAAACAAGTATCCAAAATCGGACATTAGTGTCTAAAGGTTCACACTTATGCTCAGAATTGGACATTAAGTGTCTGAAATCGGATTCTAGTGCCTAAAATTGAATTGAATACTGTATCTAAGATTGCACAACAGTGCTTAAATCGGGTGGTAGAGTCTAAAATCGGACACTGTGTCTAAGATCGGACACTGGTGTCTTAAATCGCACGCTAGTGTCTAACACTGGACACTAGTGTTCAAAATCGGATACTTGTGAACAAAATCAGACACCATTGTCTAAAATGTCGAAAATGGGAGACTAGTATCGAAAATCGCACATTAGTGTCTGAAATCGGACACTTAATTTTAAAATCGTATGTTTGTGTCTAAAATCGAACACTAACGTCCAAAATCGGTTACTAATGTCCAAAATCGGACACTCGTGTCTGTAGTCGGACACTTGTTTCGAAAATCAGACATTAGTGTCTGTAATTGGACATAAGTATCCAAAATCAGACAATAGCGTATAAAATCTAACACTACTACTTTAATATTGGACACTAATGCCTAAAATCGGACATAGGTCAGCAAAAACCCAACAACAGTTTCCAAAATCAAACACTATTGTTCGAAATAGGACATTAGGGGCTAAAATCTGACACCAGTCTCAAAAATCGGACACTAGTGTTCGAAATTGCACACTAATGTCTATAAAAGGACATTAGTGTCCAAAATCGGACACTTTTCACCAGCATCTCCACGTTCCGTTAACAGTCGCGCTTCGTCAACGACCGTGAGAAATACATCCATTGCTTAGTTATTGTGCATGATGAATTGTATTTAAATACATCGCTATCAGTTACCCTTTATGTTACAATCTCCCCTTTGAGTCGATAAATTCGAGTCACGACCAAATTCGTTTCCTTGAGCAAAAAAGAGTTTCGGAGCCCCCCTTAAAATCTAAGAATGCTGCTAGCCTGGTTCAAGTGACGCTTAATACAATTTAAGGAGCTATTTCTTGATTACAAGATCTCATTAGTAATTCTCCTTATCGTCTGCCAAATGATTCTCATTATGTCAGTTTGGAGAATTCGGTGTCGGATCAATTAGTAATTCCATAATTGATATTTTTCTTCATTCTCATAACTTGTCTGCATGATATTGTACAGATATAGTAAGGAGAAATTCTGTCTTGGTCACTCATGGGAGTTAAAGGGTTAAGAACCCTAATTCTTATACGACAAAAGAGACTCGGAATAGTCCAACTTGAAATTACAAGTTAAAATCGGAGTGGGACTGGATTTTAGGCAAAAAATTGACGAGAATTGCTATTTGGAAATTGCTTGTCCAACTTTTGTTTATCTTCACTTGAACCAATCTCCGTTTAAAGTCCATCAAATTAGTCATTCCTTGGTTTGCTCCATTTCGAGGGTAAAGTTTTCTAGTTTTTCCAGTATATTCCATTCCTGTGTCTTGTTTCAGGAGGTCGATATAATAATCGTGTGTTACGATGTCTTCAATTTGATTAGTTGAGTTCGAAAAGATCTTTGGCCACACGAAGCACGCCACACTGTACCCAAGATCTTTTACAGGGCATCCTCGCGATTGCTTCCCAGCTTCGCTTCCTGTCGTCGTAACATTCAACACTGTCCAGACTGCCCGAGTTATTACAGCCTCCAAACAAGTAAATCCGGTATCCAAGTCTTGTTACTCCGGCCGCTTGTCGAGAGACAGAAATATTTGGTAGCGAGGCCCATTCCTCCGTGGAAGGATCTAACGCTTCGCACGAGGACAGATACGCGCCGCTGGAGGACTGGCCACCAATTACAAATATTTTGCCGTTCATCTCCACTGCGCACGCGAAATACCGCGCGACTTGCATGGGCGTGACGTCACTCCATACCTTCTTTCGCGGGTCGTATCGTTCAACTGTACGCAGAAACTCGTTCCTGTCGCTCAAACCGCCGATTGCGTATACGAGACCGTCACAGGCTGCTGAGCAGAGACCAGCACGTTTGACAGACATGGACGTCTCAATAAACCACTTGTTGATATCGGCATCGTAGCGCATGACTTGTTTGGTGGAACCGCCACCGTTTGGTATTCTTCCTCCAATGATAAAGATGTGATCACCGCACGTGACAGCGGTTGCTGCGCAGCGCATCTGAGGCATGTTTGCCACCGCTATCCAGGAGTTAGTGTGCGCATTATACTGTTCGACCGACTGGCCGTTCTCAGTCTGTGTGCTGCCAAACGCATAAAGAACATTGTCGTGAACAGCCGTACAGTGTTCGTCGCGCGCCTTCAACATGTCTGCAAAAGGCAGCCATTTTTTCTTTGCCGGAGAATAACAGGTCGCCTCTTTGCACAAATTCCCACCGCACACTGTGATGACATCCAAATATCTTTTGAGATTATTTCGAGCACATTCGCGATCGTCATACTCGTGGAGAATAAACGCGTTCAGAGCTTTCACCACAAGCTTTGTGCAATAAAAACTCTCGCTGACCAGCTCTTCTTTTTCCACTTGATTAATCAAGTAATGCCTCGATAACGAAGACAAGCGAATTTTGCTGAATAATTCGTCGAAATACTCTTTCCGAGTTTCCAAATCGTGCTTCACCCACTTGATCAGCGTCTCATACACATCTTCCTCGCGCGAAACTTCGAGATCGTCGCGCGCGATTATTTCGATGTAAACTCTGTACTCCACCGATTTGAAAGCTTCTGTATCACAGGCATCGTTAAAGTGTTTCACAATGTAGCGCGTGGCAGAGCTTTTCAGAGAATCGCAGCTGTATTTCTCAGCAAAATCTCTCAAGGTAAAACATTTTGATGGAGAAAGCAGACCTTCTAAAAACTCGCACCCAATATCTTTGAGGCTCTGAATGAGCAGATAATCGGCCGCTGCCACGAGGCTCTCTGCGTTTTCTTCGTCAAGAGTCACATTGCCAGTGTATAAATAACCAAGGAGAGGTTCCACGACAGAGGCTTGCAACTGGTCAAGTCTGCACTCCATTAGATCTTTTTCCTTCATGTCATTGGTGAATAAACCTCGGAAATACGGGCTGCTGGCGGCGAGAATACTGCGATGAGCGAGAAAACTTTGATCTCCCACAAGAAGTCGAACATCGCAAAGGACTCCTTCTTTTCGCAGCTCGTTTGTCGTTGTTAAGAGCACGTCCCTATATTTCTCGTTTGATATAGCTTGGGTCTTTTTTTTACTTTGATCAGCCATTTTAAAGCAGGAACGAGCACACACACCAATTAATAACTATTCTTGTTTGTACACGATGTATTGTGCATAATTTATGCTAATTTTCAGTCTGATCACTACCACTTTTTGCATATTAAACTGGTGAACGAGTGCGGTCGTCTGGAGGCCATCACAATAACGTATGGGCTCCTGGGGTCGTTCAATTGATTGTAATTTGAATAATTAGTCTTATCTATACATTGCTTGTTTCAGTCTTTCCAAACAGGGAAATAACACCCAACAATAAGTTACAACCTTTAATAGAAATCATAAGTTTTCACTTCGAAGAAATAAGAATAAGTTAAATTATTAGCGGAGCTCGCAGAGCGTAGCCCCATAATTATAAAAAATAATAGTAACCCATCAAGCCGAAAAAATTTGGATGTACGACCGTTCGACCGTACGACTGTACAAGGTGCTACTTTTAACATGCATGGCGAACTGTACCGCGGGCACACCAACGCCATGGCTTTGTCCAGTAGTCCAGTGGTCAGTGCACTGGGCTCCGAGTCGGACGACTCGGGTTCTGGTCCTGGCCGGGTCAAGGCGTTGTGCCCTTGAGACGTGCGGGAAAAAAAAATGCGAGCTTCGCTTTTAGGCTTGGCTAAATCTCTATATTAGCCCTGAATTAGCGATAAGTGCCTTTCGAATATCCGCCTCTGGGGAACAGGTTTAACCCTTTAACTCTCAGAAGTGATTAACACGAAACGTCTCCCTATAATATCCATAAAATATTCAGCAAACAGGTGATGAAAATATTCAAACTCATAAGGTAGAAGATGCTATCTTGATCTAGCACCAAGTTCTCATGACTAATTTACAAGGAAATGTGTAGCAGCTACAGGGGAGAATTAACATCAGGAAAGAACTCCTTGATTTTAAATTCTAACACGGTTAACACCTTTTTCTTACTAGGTGGTTGTTGGTGTTAATAATTTTAACTTTCCATCCTCCGCACTGAATTCATAATTGGGAAATTTGTTCTGAGGGCAAGTAGATTGATAATCTATGGAAAGGGGCGGCACCTTGTGCATCTGTTAAGTAATTTTAAATAATCTTCCAAACTGTGAAGGTTGTGAAGAGGGGAAAATAAAGACGATACCAGCTAGTGTTAGAGAAAACCTACAGCTTTCTCTGTCCAAAGCAGAACAGAGATGAGGTGGCTCATTCCTACTGTTTCATGAAAAGTAGCTCGAGCATTAAGTGACTTACGTCTCAGCAACACACTTCTGTCCATGGGCTCACGAACCGATCCAAGAAGTTCCATTAATGAAATTTTAATTCAGACCTTTAGGCATACCATTGAACCATTAAAAGGTAGATATTCGCAAATTAAGGCAGTATACAATACAATAATTTATCAAGAAACAGGCTCTCCACTGGATATTTTAACTATTGCTTTGATTTGGATTGTTTCGCGGACATAGTCTACACTCAATTGTACGTGCACAAGTTAGTAGAAGATGCAATATTGACGAACGAAGAAAAGCTGAAATTTAAATTCTACACAAAACCAACAATATACTTAAAAAGAAGAGGGTAAGGAGGTTTATCAACCATCAGTTTGGTGAAATAAAGGGGCTGGCTCTAAGTGTAAAATGCACGCCAACGAAACTAATTCTAAAATAACTTTCCCACTAATTCAAATCAAAGGTCTCACAAAACCCAAGTAGCATATAGTTTGTAGCAAGTTTCTCTGGTGAGTATAATTTTCCGGAAGTAGTAAAACCATTTGAGAGTGATTACATTATGGATCCACGTCAGTATCTGGGCACATGCGCACCCACCCCTCCCCGAACCCTACATTAACATTAACTTGCTATCAGTTGACCGTTGTCAAGTTAAGTGAGGGGTAGGTGTGTAGTTGCTCAGACTCGGACATGGATTATTCAATAACATACTTCATGATTAGAAAAACCATTTTACTGTTCATGCAATAAATTGAGTGGCGGGTGATATTGAGAACTCGCGTGTGCTATTGACCCTACGTCTATCAGCTTCGGAAAAATCTCGTTAAAATATTTTAACTAAATGATTTGACTACCGACTATAAACAACTATAGAAAATTTAGTGACACACGGGGGTCGCCGCATGACCGTTTTGAATTAAACAAATACGCTATCTAACAACTTCGGCATAAATAAAGCTTTGAGACTACATGGGAGTGACCTACATCGGGAGTTATTAAAAACGATTACATGGTCAACCACTTTTTCATTCGGGCGCTGACTTCTGCCTTAAGGAAAGGTCATGAAAAAAAGCGCGCAAAATTCTCTCGTGATATCTGACAGAACATCTACCAAGTCTCAACTGAGCAAAGGATATGAAATATCATTTTGAGTACAAATGTCTTAAAAATGCTGAGGAATTAAAATAAAAATTAATGATAAAAAAAAAAACAAACAAAAACTGAATATAGAGCGTTTTCAATTGAGTGTCGTAAAACCAAAATCACACTGATTTAACGACCAATAGCAGTGAAGGAACAGATCACTACGAGCCAATGAGAAGAAAACGTAACTGGCTTTGCGCGGGAAACGCGGTTTGCCGAGTCGCAGTTAGCTCTGATGTTGAATCTGATTGGTTTGGTGGCTATTCGGCGGGAAAATTTGGAGTGATGTTCTGCGCTCTGAAAAATAAAACGACAAAAAAAAACCCCTCCGTCTGAAGGCACAAAATACATGTTTGGTAAGAAAGACAAACTCAACAGAAACAATAAGGAGCCAACTTGGAACACGATTGGCTAAAGATGGTGAAGATGTAAAAGGATTGCAAATAACGAACTCAAACGAATTCAGTCGAAACCTTTCAAGAAGCTGAAACCGTAATGTGACTGCTCAAAATCATTTGAAAGAGTTTCTGTCAGCTAGAGTTCAATGCGTACTTAAATCATGAAAATTTCTGTCCCTAAAGTCACTATGAAATGAAAGACAGCACCCCTTAAAAAGTGGCTGTTGATTGTTCCCGATCCTATAACTGTTATCTTTTGATTCCACCCTGTGTTTATATCACTGTCAGGGTGGCCTCCTACATTACCGAACCTCAACCCTACTGAGCCCCAACAATTATCAAAACAGAGCTTCTCCTCAAAATCTCACTAATTATCGAGCATGGAGGAAACGAGAAAACCAAAATCATCACTGAGGAGAAACCGTTTTGATAAAAATGCACCCTCCTCCAGCTTGTAGTATATATATATATATATATATATATATATATATATATATATGCACATGTATGTATATATATGTATACACACACACGTTCCCTTAAGCGTTGCAATTTGAAAATATACATGAAATATATGTACCTTTTGTTTTCTCAAAACAAAAGGTGTATATATTTCTATATGTTTTTCAAATTGCAACGTTTTTGAAAACAGGGAATATATTTATCTATGCCAGCCAGTTGAGAGAGTTTGGCTGTTGGCGTTGAGACTGTAGGGTCAAAGTAGAAAAAACGCATTAAAATATTACTACAAAAACGTTCCCACTCAGGCGACTGCGATTACATTAAATTTGAAATAAAAACTGTAGTGTTTACGATGTAATTTTGATTCATATTTTCAAATGCCCCACGCTTGTTTAAGAGCCTTGACTGCGCTCTGGATTTTCGTCATAGGGCCGAGTTTGTTTTCAGTTAGCTTTTCCATATCTTCTTGCGTCAATAACAAAAGTGCGCGACCATCAATCTCCTGCAAAGAGAGAGAAGAAACTAGAACCAAGATTACAACCAACATAAAGGAGGGACTCAGTAAAGAAACTTACTGTCCCCTTTCCAAGAACTAACTACATAAAAAATAGTTTTAGTTATAGCGGCGCAATCCTTTGGAATAGCTTACCCTGTAAAATTAGAGAGACTGGTTCATTAACCCAATTTAAACTCCTTCTCTATCATAACTTTTAAACACGGCATTCATGGAAATCAGGTTTTTAAGTGGCACATTGTTGTAAGTTAATAAAATGTTAGGAATAGAATTTTTAGGTTCTTAGGATATAAGTCACTGTATTGGAATTGTTTGTACCTAATGAGTTTTTGTACAGTGCATAAATAATGTTAAATAAATAAATAAGTAACGAAATTTTAATTTTGCTCACTTTCTCTTCTAAAAAATTTTCCTTCTGACAGATCAAGAGAAACAAAATATCTAATTTCAACAATAAGTCAATTATTTTCTGGTTAAAGCACACTGAAAGGTAGATAACAAACGTTAAATCTTTTCCGCGTTTCATTCCATCTCGAGGCACCGTTTGGAAAACGGCGAAACAAACTGACATACCTGTTTCTCAAAAGCATCCACGTAATTCGAACAGCCGATGGAGAACAAGAAGCTCATCACCTCCTGCACGTTCCACAGCCGGGGATCTTTTCCGCTGTTACAGCTCTGGTACAACAGAACTGACGCTGCGTCTGACTCTTGCGCTGCGGACGAAGAGGGAAGGTTACTCGTGGACGACACCATCGAGTCGTGTGAAGATTCTCTCTCCAGGGGCTGTAGCCAAACAGCTGAGTCGTGATGGCCTTTCATCCTGGGTGGGGCGATGAGTGGGTGCGGAACATCAAGGGTTGTTTCTTGGAGGGCGCGGCCATCGCTTGACGATGTCACACCATTGTCTTTCCCTGAAAGTAGTCATTCGTTATAAAAAGACCAGTTCTTCACGTCGAGGAGGAAAATTGGTTAAATAATTTTTCTTTTCCACAAAGTGTCAAATAATGGTACGTCCCCGCTTACAAAGCCTTCGCATTTTTCGGGAAAAAAAAAGATTGTTGAATATTTCCAAAGCCTTAAAAAATGTAAAAAATAAACACACACACGAAAAATAAAAGTAGGTGAAAAAGGAACAAGAACACAAAATTCCCTACTATGCATCATCCTTCATAAGCAGTCATGCTATTCGAAACACAAATTAATACAGGGAGTAAGTTTATAAAGAAACTTGCGGTGCTTCATCGGTGGAAGAATACAGCAGGGTAATTTAGAATGATCAGCTGAGTTGATAACGTAAATTTGCCACCATTAAGAGTTTTAAAGCTGACGTTTCGAGCGTTAGTCCTTCGTCAGAGGGTAGTGCTAAGCTTTGAAATTTTTAACGGTGGCCAACTTACGTTATACCAAATTACCATATTCGAAAAACAGTCTGAGTCATAAAAAAATCTGTTCTTTTTAAGCCAAACAAGAAAGTGAGATCATTACCACACCAATTTTAAATTGTGCACCCGAACAGTGTCAACGTCAAGATTTTTTTCTCATTTATAGTTGCTTTTTAGTTTACTTCGTGTAGAACCCAACTTTCTCTTATTTTTACTTTGGATACTTTACTAGTAAGCAAACGAAGTCTGGTAGCAATAACTTCCCTCAAATGAACATGTCCATTTTAACTAGAAAGTCCCATGATCAACTGCGAGTGCGTAGAATGAGCTGCTTCCTAACCTTTCAGACAGCTGCTCTGATTGCAGGAGCCGAGAGCGTAGCGCGTAGCACTGACAAGCTCCGAGCAGCACCCCAGCACTTGACAGACTCGCTGCAGATACGGCTGAAGATGTTCCGCTTTATTCACAACGCGGACACGCCTCATGAGCCGCTTGCCATTCTTGCTCTTAGTCTCAATGCACACTGTTCCACCAAGTTGGAATTCTCTGGTAACCAGAAAAAGAATGGGGAGAGAAACAGAGAGCCAGTTTGAGTGATAAACGTGGTCCTCTAAAAGTAGCCTCGCTAGACATGGGCCGGCTGATTAACTCTTTCACTATCAGGATCTCTGTAGTAGTTCTCTTTACTGTCTACCACAATTTTTAAGTAAGTTTCTTCAATGTTAAGGCATATAAGTTCTACCTGTTTTTCTTGCTCTGATAAAACTCGCGGCTAAACAACTCCAGGACCTGTTTAGGATTGATAGACGCGGAGACCAAGTGCTGCATACACAGTCGCATAATGTTGTGCTTCTCAGGTCCTACCACGGAGCCTCTGACTGCATCAGGGAGACTGCGCACTAAGTCACGGCTCAAGAGCAGTCCTGGGAAACAGCGCTTGTTCAGGTATACCTCCTCCTGGGGGTAGAGCGATTTGGCTGGAATGGGAAACAGAAAAAATTTTGAGCTGTTATAGAATCTTTCCACAATCGTCAACTTAAAGTTGTTAAAAGTTGTTAACCGCCGAAGAAAATTTTGGAAAGCTGAAGTTTTGAAGGTTAGATGCTCGCCTGACTGCTTCAGGTAACTAGTTTAGCTTGCAACAGTCGCTTATTCACTTGTTTCACATCTGCTTCACATGCATAATTCATTGGGAGTCCATGAATGATAAGTAAACCCTTTGTGCGATGCAATCACATCAACTTTTCATTCTAGTACCGCTGCACAAAGTAAGCGGAGGCACTCACTTTTTTTCTTTTGCCCATCGTCGTCAGCGGATGTTCGTCTTTTGACAGGCCTACTCAGGGGTCTGGGCACTGATTGACGGCCGACATCCGTAACTGGACCGTAACGTTCGACAAATTTATCAGGCATTGGTCTGCATAAAAGTAAACAAACAGACGAGAGATTTGAATCATTCTCCCCACAAAGATGTCAGCAAAACATTGCTAAGTACTTCATTTTAATCGAACCAGAGGCACACATTAGTGGCGATCGGGAGTTGAAAAAAAAGAAGACTTCAACACCACTTACCTACAGCGTTCATAACGAAACTTAAGCTGTTGATTGGATTTTAACCAAAGGTTAACTGGAGCAGCCTGATTTTGAATTACCGCAATGAAATTATAAGTATCACTGTTTCTTGATTCGAACCCATAAGACAAATTTAATTTTGAACCATTCTTAACGACACATTGTATTCTTGCAAAAACTTTACAACGATTTCGACAATGACAGCAAAGAAGGAGTAATAGCACATTGCTTTCTGATTGGCCAAGACGGTTGAGTAGAAAGGGCAGAAGGAGCCGTTGGCTTATTCATAATTCTTTCAAACTAGCACTGCGGTACTTCGGAAACGACAGACAGACAGACAGACAAACAGACAGACAGATAAGGAAACAAACACATAGAAAGAAAGACACACACACGGGCAGACAGACAGTCTTACAGACAGACCCACAAAAACAATTCTCACCCTGGAGGTTGCAGGGGATGATCAACAGAGGTGCAGTAACTGACAGGAAAAATATCCAACGAATCTTTATCCACCAGCTGATCGTAGGACTCGTCCCAGCCGTCAAAATGGATTCTCAGCAAGGGTCCCTTGAGGTCTGTTACTGTTGCAGGGCAGATGAGGGCGGGTTCGCGCAGATCCACTGCTTCAAGTTTGGTTCCAATTTTAAAATTGTTTTCACCCCTTTGCTCCTTAGTAATGAAAGATGAAACTGGTTAACAGTTTAACTCCCAAAAGCGATCAACCTGTCACTTCTCCCTATAATATCCATACTTTATCCAGCAAACAGGTAATGAGAATACTCAAAATTATCAGGTAAAGTTATCTTGATTTAACACAAAATGTTCGTTGCTAATTTACAAGGAAATGTGCATAAGCTGGAAGTGATCATTAACAATCAGATCTTGGGAGTTAACCCTTTCACTCCCACAAATGACCAAGACAGAATTTCTCCTTACAATATCAATACAATATCAAGCAGGCAGGTGATGAGAATAGAGAAGAATATCAATCATGGGATTATTAGTTGATCCAATACCAAATTCTCTGAACTAACATCATAAGAATTGTATGGCAGATAGTAAGGAGAATTACTAATTAGATCTTGGGAGTGAAAGGGTTAAGGGGAGCGAAACAATAACTACTTGCTCTAACGAAGGGCTAATGCTCGAAACGTCTGCTTTAGGAGGCCACTTTACATTATCAACTCGATTATCTTGTTATACTTCTTCACTAAGGCAACCCCACAGTCTTATTAAAAACTTTTCCCCTTTGAACGTTGACAAAGAAAAGTTCATTGCAAGCCTGTAAGCTCGTTACAACGCGAAAGAGAGAAAAACAAATATTTCAAATAAACATTAAGTGCTTGAAAATCCCAACTGGCGGGAGGCAGACCAGATGGCCATTTACACAGCGCACCCGAAGAGTTGAACTCGAGGCGACCGAGAACAAATCCAGTGAGTGGCAGGGTGGAGGACGTGAACCCGGCACCACGAGATTCTAAGTCCAGCGACCTAGCTACTTGGTCATACCGCCTTCTTCAATGAGCGCTTAAGGGTTACAAGTAGTTATTACCTGTCGAAAGAGCTGAGGTGGGGCTTCGATGCCACCCGTCTTGGCAAGATATTCCGGCCAGCTAAAAGCCTCTTGGGTATAATCTAAATGGGTCAAAATCAAGGCGTCATTACAATGTGTCTTTTGAAATTAATGAGAAGTTGAGTGGAATATTGGACACTAGTTATTTTTCGGCGAACCAATGTTGTACTCATTTTTGTTTAGCGACGCGTTGGTGCGTCACTGGCATTTCCATGTGAAAACACTCTACAGCACTCTTAGGTTAAAGGACTGCTCTATCTACGACCGTCTTCATCAGACCATGATTGAGCTCCTACCGGCAAAAACTCTTAACAACAAATTTGGCCGCTTCTTAGCCGTTTCAAAGTTCACACATGAGCGGACATTTGACCGCTGTGTTACCGTGTGCCGCCAGCCATTGCTTACATTTCTGCTGAACCATGCTTACGAGCATTTAACTTCAGTTGCAGACACCTATCTTGCGTTCTCGGTGTGTCCGCTTATTAAGCTTCGATTGTTCCACGGAAAAAAAACTAATTCTCTAGAAGAAAAAAGCAGAAGCATATACCACCTCTGGGCGGGTGTAACTGCAGCCCGTGAGCCTTAGCCCATCCGCAGGGGAACACGTTAATTGAGTTAGCGTGACACACGAAGTAAGTCGCCAAAGAATCGACTCCAAGCACGAAGTAATTGAACCTCAGCACCTTGATCACCGTCACCACACACACATGACTCGGGTTGAACGGGTCGATAGCCTCGAATTTCATGCCCACTTTAAACTGGTGAACGCCAGGGGCTGTTCCCGTAGAGTCCTTAAAATAAAAACAAAAAAAATGAAAAAATTAATGCTTGATCGATGAGCCGCGTCACGTCATCTTCTGTTATACGCTTCAATTTTGGGAGCAATTTTCAATCGATGGGGAAAAGTAATTTAATATTGCAATAATTTTGCTTAAAACCTTTATAGCCTAACATGCATACTCTCTATACTGTTCTCTAAACATTTCCTAAGTTGCTGGCAAAGAGAATTTGTTTAATAATCAAAAGGGTTAATACATTTTTGTGATTTGACAAGACAACCGGAGCCACCAACTGAGCCTATCTGAAATATTACGCCTTGGCTAACAAGTACATGTTACATAGAGTGTTGCGAATTCCAAATTCCTGCTCAAAATATTTGTAAGTCCGTTGCTGTACCACGAGGTTTACAAACTGAATTAAAATTTGGAAAATAATATATTGTTTAATATAATATGCACAACTTAAATATCTTTCATTCAAATATATAATCACTTACAAGCCTTAGAAATTAAATATACTTTGAGACGCTTACCTGTACAAAAAATTCCTGAGGTGCATCTAATGAGTTTGCCAAATCATCCGCCAGGAATTCATTCCACTTGCTGAGACTGTGTTTCCAGCCTAAATGACAATTAGACGCACATAGTGGTGTTAAGAAAAACCAAGATATCTGTGACGCCACATAAGCCTATATACAAAATCCTGACAGGGGAACGGATAGTCAGAATAGGAGAAAGTTAAAGATGGATTGCTTTTAGGGTAGACGTGAAAAACGTTGGCGAAACATTTTTAAGAGATTTACGCGGTGGATAGCATTATCCTGACCCTTAAACACCCTTGCAAAGTTTTCGAGATAACGAAAACAAACTGGTTATATGATTTAGGAGCCATACAAAAAATGTGTAGTTTAGGTATCCCAAAGAAATCCAGCCTAACAGATTTGTCATCGGTGAATCGTTTTAATTCTCCCTATTCTTGGGTTTTCCCGTCCCTTAATGGTTTATCATTGCCTCTTTTCTAAGTAGTCTTGTGAGTGCAGTGACGCACTTGACGTCATGAACTTCTGTAATATACTTCATCCTTGACGGCATGTAGTACTGTTCGCATGTACCGCAACATTACACGCGCGTGTATCCCCCACGCACTTCACGCGTGAAAGACGCGCGTGTAATTTCTCATATGCACGCGCGTAACTACACGCCCTAGAAGGGCGTGTAATTCCCACGCATCACACGCGCTTCACGCACAAACAGAGAGCGGTTCCGTACTTCATCATGGCATCACGACATACACTTACCAATGGGTGGCTGCAAAGTGTGTCCAACCAAGGATGACCAGCCAATAGGATGAATCTCAGCCGATTGGTAGTGGCACCAGAAGTCTTCAGCCACATCGTCATCCAGTCCGTCATACCGCATCCTCAGGCGGTCTCCGATCACATCAACTATGGTCGCCACGCACATGGAGTACATATTCTTACGATCGGCCACTTCCACCTTCATACCCTTCTGGAATCTGTTGTAAGATTGGCTTTGCAGTTGTTGAAGAAATTCAACCGAAAAAGTCTTGGCTCCTGAGAGACATTTGAAGAGGTAGTCCCTCCAGTTGGCGCATTTCTCTCTGATAGCTGTACAACAAAAAGGGTACTAAGAAAAAGTTTACACTAAAAATGCCATTAGGAGAGACCTGAGTTCAAAATTTCCCTCCTGAATTAGAATCTTGAGGAGTTGTCCTGCATGGATAGAGAATTCTAAAAAACCCAGAGTGAAAAATATTTGAAATTTCTTCAAGTCTATTGAATTTTTGCTTGTGACTTTTTCTTTAGTAACAAAACATGGTCTTGAACCTTTTCCCGCTGGCTTGCCCTTCGTTTCAAGATGTAATCCACGTGTACAAAAAAATTTCACCAGATAGGAGTGACTACCTCCTATTATCTAATTTCTCCTTACAATGTCACCCCTGAATCAAACATTTTATGGTCAGGAGAATAAAGGAGGTGATCACCATCTAAAGAAGCTCTTGATTGTTAATCACATTCTCTTTGCCAGCACCTTATGAGATGTGTACAGAACAGTATGGAGAATATGCATGCTGATGTTAGGGTGTAAGGTGCAAAGTTACCATACCTGGAGGCGGTATGAGCAGTTTATTTCTCTTGGCGCACCAACCAACTGGATGGATGTTCTTTGACCTCAGATCAAACCAAAAATCGCCTGCAGGGTTTATCTCGTACCCTTCATACCGTAATTTGACTCTGTAGTGTTTGATTTCAATCACGGTCGCTACCCAAAAAGCAACATCTGTGTCATCTACGACATCCATACTGCAGTTTACGACTTCCACTTTCATGCCAACATGTACACCTTTCAAACAAGGGCTCAGACTTACCTAGAAACAACACAACGATGTCAACTCCGCTCTGGTTCCGATATAGAATTCTCCGCTATCAGTAGTAGGATTACTTTGTTTACAAGAAAAATGAACACCCTTCTCGGGATCTTAAGGAACTCCAATTTATCGCATTACCGCGCATTAGCCCTTCAAATGTGCAACTTGTGCGCTGGTTGTCCCAAACTGGGCATTTATCGCTCATTCACGAACACCTTAACCAACAGATTCAATTCAAACTTACATGCTCAAAATAATGAGTAGGGGCAGCTTTCGCTCCGGTTTTTCTGAGGTATTCTGTCCAGTCAAAGCTACGATTCTGCCAGTTTTCACCAACATCTTTGTACAAGGAAAAGTAGAGAGGAATGTTTCAAGAAAATGAGGTCACAACAAATAGGCGATGAATTGAATTGACAGAATTTACCTTCTCGAGACAAAGGGGTCGCACTTGCTCCCGAACGTTCTGCTTCTTCCTGAAATGTGTGCGAAATGTCAAAAGTGAGCTGTAAAATTTCTACTTAAATGCGCAACACATTGCAATGTTTCCCAGAGAATTAACACGTTAACCCTTTAACCCCTAAAAGCGACTAACATCTAATTTCTCCTTACAGTATCATCCTTAAATCAAACATTAAGGTCATGAGAATAAAGGAGATGATCACAAACTTAAGAAGCTCTTGATTGTTGAACAAATTCTCCTTGTCAGAACCTTAGGAAATGTCTAGAGAGTAGTATGGAGAAGATACATTCTGATTTTAGGGAGTAAAGGGTTAACAGAATTTCAGTTACAACAAGCTATGTGTATCTGTACATCTTCGAAATCTAGCGTTGATTTTTCATGCACGATCAGGGTTAATCCTACTAAAAAGGGGGAAAAAAGTAGATAAATCATAAAATAGAATACAAGTTGACACAAATAGTGATGAATCTACCATCACTCAAACTCCCAAGATCTAATTAGCAATTCTCCTCTCTAGCTGCTATGACTTTCCTTCGAATCAGTTCGGAGAACTTGGCATTACATCAAGATAACACACTTTAGGTGATAAGTTCATCTGTTCTCTTTACCTGTTTGCTAGATAATGTATTACTATTGCAAGGAGAAATGACAATTTGATGACTCATGGGAGTTAGAGGGGTTCATGGGCTTGTGGAAATGTTGCCTTACCTTCTGCCCATCTTGACTCATTTCTTGGACACCAGACGCTGCTGCTGCAGTAGAAGCTGACGATGTTGCCGACGCAGCAGCAGCAGCAGCAGCTGCCGCATTTGTATTGTGTGCGTGTCTTTCCGAAGTTCTGTGTTTCTTTTTCGGAGTTCCAATCTTTTCTCCCTTCGACTTCTTTTTAATATTCGATGCAGAGTATCTTTTTGCACATTCCATTTTACAGAATCGTTTGGACTTTGAGAAAAAGTGTTCCCTTACTCCAATGTAGCAGCAGAATTCACACTTTGCTGTATCGGACAAAACAGTCACTAGGTTAGAAAGAAGATCGAGTTTTAAAGAAACTTTATGGTGTCTGTCTGAAGTTCTGTGTTTCTTTTTTGGAGTCCCAATCTTGTCTCCTTTTGCCTTCTGTTTAATATTGGACGCAGATGAGTATCTTTTCGCACATTCCATTTTACAAAAGCGTTTGGACTTTGAGAAAAAGGATTCCCTTATTCCAATGTAGTGGCAGAATTCACACTTGGCTGTATCGAACAAAACAGTTACTGTGTTAGACATTAGAAAAGGTTAAATTTAAAGGAACATTTTAAGGTATATTCAGCATTTAATCTCAACTTTAAAGAAACTTTGGACCATAATAGTAATAGTTGAATGCATTGTGGGTTTAAGCTATAACTAATTAGATAATTTGTATGAAACATTTAAGGCAGCCCACGCATGCATGAAAACAACTTTGAAGAACATAGCCAAGTGGTAAAAACATCTAATGGTTTAGGTGGAAGTATCATATTCAAAGTGACTGTAGAATGATTCAGTGTTTTTTACATACAGTTATGAAAATGTCATCTTCTCTTCATTCATATATAAAAACAATGTCCAAAATAAAATTGAAATGATGCAGGATGTCACTAATTGTTATCGTTTAATTATGGTTGACCATGGAATCCAAAAATGGCTCACAGGTCACTGAGCAGGCACCTTTAGGTGATCTTGTCTAATCATTAAGTATGGGTAATTTAAGATGATAACAAATAAAAAAAAATACAGTCCACATGCCACTTTGGATAGGTCTACCGACACCCTTCATTTTCACTAGTGGAAAGTAAATTTGTTCATTTAGAGATTCATCATTTTATATTCATCACTACTACACAACTGAACCAGTTTAGATTAAATTCAAAGTGAAGATAAGACTAACATCTTCACTGTAAGAGTAACAGAATGATGTTTCTTTTCTTGGGGTGATTATTTACCTAAGAAATAAACAGCCAAAGATTTTGTAACTAAATTATGCAATAGGCCTCATTTCCTATCAGTTTACTGGCATAACAACCCTAGTATGAAGTAGAGCAAAAATAAGAAAGGTTTCTAAATCATAAGCCTGAATTGTTCTCCCAACATCCTGTTTGGGTTATTATGTCAAATAAAACAATCGAAAGTGCGCTCTATTGCTTTTATAAAATAAACTTCACACATGCAATAAAGGATAGGTTCACGACCAATCAGGGCACTTGTCTTATCTCAGTAATTTAATAAGAGATTACTTCATACATGTATTAATAGCTGTACCATGACTTTAAATGAGTATTTTCAAAGCTATTATAATTATTAATACTTCATTAACTTTCAACCATTTAATACTGTTTAGGTATGAATGAGCTTAAAGATTAACGATGCTTGACTGACAATACAGAACAAATGCGAGTTGGTCCTGAAGTTCAGCTATCAAATAAATGCCGAATCCGCAAGATTGTGAGACGCTTAAATACAGTCAATTCTCTCTCATAGGCAGACACCCTCGGTAATTGGAAAAAAGGGTCCCCTACAAGAATCATTCCCATACACAGACAGAAGAAAAATAGGGTGGATGAGTGTTAGGTTGGACTCTTGTTAATGTCAAAGGAACTGACAATTTTCTTTCCTGTGGACAAATAAAGATTTGCTCTGTCAAAGGTCATATTTTTGTTGATATACAAATTGAGGACAAATTTAATTGCCAAGAGTAAATTATTATCCAAGGGGTGTCCGCTTACATGAGAATGTAAACAAAACTTTCAAAAGTGTCCATGTCCACTTACAAGAGAGTGCTGCTTACATGAAAGTGTTAATTAAGATTTTAACTATGAGGCAAAAGGGGAATTGAAAAAAAATTGTCTGCAAGTAGAGCTGTCTGCTTATGAGTGTCCATTAGCAGAAAGTTATCTGTAATTGGTTATCAACTTGAATTTTGTTAATCAAGCCAAATTGAACATCATAGCTGTGGAATGATTTCTACATAAAAGATTGGCCCTCCAGCCATGCAAGTTGGACTGGTACCCAAACTTCACTTCAGATAAATGCCCATTGCTAAGCAAAGCAGCTTGTCTTATTCCACAAGGGAAAGCAATACACCCTTGTAATCTTCAAGTTGATAATCAACTACAATGAGTGATTTATATCTCAAAAGCCGACATTACCCATGTTTTCGGGGAGTGGCTCTTCCTCTGGAATTTCCTCTTTGGGTTTCTCTTCCTTAACCTGTAATCAAGAAGAAAATATTTTCTAGTCAGATCTAGCTTATGGTTTCCACAAAGAGAGAAGAGCCAAATAAAAACTATTAAGGCTGGTTAGTAGAGAGAATTTACTGGAAAACAACAAGGGTCATCATAAGTGGAATGTTAAATGACAGTCTATCAATAATATATTCCAAACTTCATTCTCAAACATTTCGACCCCTTAACCCCACAACTAAAGAGTGACCATCATCTGATTTCTCCGCACAATAATACTGCTAAATCATTCATTAGGATTATGAGAATAAGGGAAATGATCTCCAACCTGAGAAGATTTGATAGTTAAACAAATTCTCCTTGTCAGTACCAATGGAAATGTATAGAGAAGAGCAAGGAGAAAACAGATACTGATGTTAGGATAAAAAGGTTATGGTGTCAAGTTTTCAATTGTTTGAGTTTTGAAACTCTTGATTGGAGAACAAAATTACTTTCTGCAAAATTTCTTTTCTTAGTGCTACCATTACCAGAGTCAGAGGCTCATGATTTACAAACTTTTCTGGTGTTTTCCCAACATCTCATGTGGTTTATTATGCCAGTAAACTCTTAAAAAGTGGGGTCTGTTGCTGAAATCATTGACTTGTTCTGCACACTACGTAAATATAAGTACATTTATTTAGCCAACCTCCTCAGTTGTTGGCTTTTTTTGGGTGGATCCTTCATCTTTTTCCACTGCAGGGCCTGGATCTGGGCTGTCATAATTACGGGTTTCTTCTTCACCATAGAAAGCCAGGATTTCTCCCTGCCTCTCTTCCTCAACTTCTGCCTAAAAATGGTCCAAGTCCAAATAATTATATTAAGTAACTACCTGTAACAACTAATAATTCACTCAATATTCGTGTACAGTAAAGGAAAATATCTGCACTTAGTACAGTGTATACACCACACAGGTGAATGGTGCTTTTTGTCCACACTGATTGGCTAGTTCAGTAGTGATTATCAAGCATTGTTCACCTCCAAGCAGTTCTAGAGACAAAATTGGCATTAACAATTTCATTTTCCCACCATTTTTGGGTACACTGACAGAAATAAACTTTTTTTGGTATCCAACCAACCAGTCACATTCACTTTGGTGAATATTTGTTAATTATCATTAAATATCCAAGTGCAACTAAAATGAGTCATATCCTGGAAATGTTTATATTAAGTATTCAATCAAGGCAAGTTACATGGAAAAAAAAAAAACGTATTTCACTCATCCACATCTCACAGTTTTTTAACACGTTAAATTAGTATTTCCCTTCTACGAAAAACAAGGCATTGATGATTTAAGCTCTCTTCAAATTATAAAGTCATATAATTGTACTGTTGTTGAACTTATTTTTATTTGTAGGAAAATTGGCCAGAATTTCCATGAATGGTCATTTCATTTTACACAATAAGCTGTAAGGCTTTGAAAAATCTTTTCCATTGCACTTCAAGTTGAGTTTTAATCATAACCAGAAATTTAATTACTCTTTAAGAAAGCAAGGTACAACAAGATTTCTCATAAATAAAAAGTGTTTCTTTAGATTGTAAATAAATTATAAATTCCTCTTGTCAATCCACTATGTACTTGTTACTAACATAAGAAACTCAATAGAATTGGTTTCCCAAACAAAAAAAGAACTGAACACAGAGAAACTAAAGAAAAGCAACATTCTATGTTGAATCACTTTGAAGAAATAAATGATTTTATCAGTTATCAAGCAAATAGGACAGGATTTTAATTCAATTTTAATTTCTACCCTCAAAATACAAATTAAATCATTCATACCATCTACCAAAATAAAGAAAACGTTGTTACATTTTGACCTTCAAATACACGTATATACAGAAACTTCCATTTGATCTATTTTTAGACTGAACCTTGTATTTGAAAGTTAAATGTAGTGTATCTGTGTAGATTATTGAGATCAGAGAAAAACCCAAGAATTATAACATATGAGAACACATATACATGTAGTATGATTGTTCAAACATTGACAACTGATTTTTACTTTGGACCAGTTGAAGTAATAAATTCAACATTCCTTATTCCTTAGTAAAAAAGAGAAACATAAATTTAAAACAAAAAGTTCCCCTATTTTGAAATTAAAATAGTATAAATTTTCCCATAGCTAACACTTTAAAAAATAAGGAAAGTGGCACCTCCTAGTGTGCCACTTTCAATTTATTTTTACTGCCACCATGGAAACAGATATTTGTGGAAAATATCACAACGATGTTGGCAAAATCTGTGTTGAAAACTCAAGCATTAGCAACCTTAGAAGATCAATCAGTGAATTACAAATTTATCAGCAAGTTTTCAAATAAACTTGTGTGCATGATGTTGGCTCAATTTTTTTTTTCTAGATTTAAAATTCTGCAAACCTGTTTGACTCCTGTTTTTTCAATTTCATATAAAAACACTCATGAATAAATTGTAGTTCAATTTTTCCCTTGGTTTAAAATTTGTCAAACCAGTTTCATGATCTTAAGTTAATTTCTTCTGCATTCATTATCTTAAATGAAAACAAAGGAAAAAATAAAAATAAACTTGTTTTGAAAAATTTTGATCAATGGAAAAAATTTGACCCAAAACAAATTGAAACCTTGTGATCAACATGGGAAGTGAGAGCAGTGTACATGCAATGGTTGTTGTTTTAATTTGTCATTCCTATATAATTGTATTTAAACTCCATAAATGACCACAATTTTGGATGATTATGAAAGGAAACTTGCACCAAACTATTTTATTCTGCACCACAATGGAATGGTACACATTCTTGAGCCAGATTAAATCAGAAGGTTCTTTTCATATCCAACAACAACTCATGAACAGTACCTTGACATTTGGTTGTTCTTGTTCTACAGGAGCTTTTACACTTGTTTCATCCAATACTTGAGCAGCATTACCAGCTGGTTTTTCATCTTTTGTGTCCATGTCCGCATTTTCTTCTGCGGGGACTTCTCGTGCAGCTGCCCCTGAATTCATTGGTAATGGTGTGTCATTGCTCCCTACGCAAATCAAATCAGCACTGAATGTAATTGTTAATACAAATCTCTGTTCTTGCAAATTTTTTCTAACATGACTGCCACTATAGAACTACCAATACACAGTATCTTAACTATTAGATAGCAGAGAAATAATCAGGAAGCCCAAAGAAACCTTGGAGTTTATAAAGTACAGGCTCACTCAAAACTATGAAACACAATTTTTAAAAATTTCAATACACACGAGATCTTAACTCAGTTTCACAAAAGAGCTTGAGCCTTCAGTTGAATATCGATGTAGTAGGCTTAAGAGGAAATCAAATAACACTGATTTTAAACTAGACTGAATTAACTCTGCATCCTTTGACAATAATGATATCCTAGACCTAGAATACCAGAAAATACACACAAAACTAGTTTAAAATCATTGGAACTTAATTCACATCAAACATCAGCATTTATATCAAGTTTAAACATATATTTTAGGTTACATTCAGTCTGGTATAATTTGCAGTTGTTCTGTTTAAGAATTACTAAGGCTGGTACAATTATATTTGGAAAAAAAAATTATTTATGAAATTGCTTGAATAAATTTGCTAAAAATCATTTTGACCTGACATGCATTTTGTAATTCAACATTGATATATGAACTACATTTGAAGAGTGGAAAATAAATATGGGCCAAGAATCAAATTTACTATAACAGAGAGAGATTAATTGTCTTCAAAATATATAGCTTTGTGATAAAAAATTAAATCTAATATTTGTGTATACTTTGATAAGGTTTTGACTTTCTAAAGTTGGAATAAAAATTTTTGTTGGTGATTCTTGAAAACAAGTGGGAAAAATCATGTATCACCCTCACACAACACAGGAAGTCTCCAAATTGATCCTTACAATCACCAGGATTCACAAAAACCAATGACATTTTGGCACCTTTTGGCAAATGCATAACCATGATCCTAGTGAACATTGCTACATGTAGCAGCATATTTAAAGGAGAAGGGGTAGTCACATGAGTCATATGATTGTCACTCATTTTGTATCAGGAAAGATAAGATTATCATCCAGGAAGTATAAATAAAAATGGTTCATAACAATGGCAAAACATAATGTCCTCAAGCTATTGAAAAGGATTAGTATAATATATATGTGTCAGATTGACTTCCTCTACACCAGTGAATTAATTTATAGAGACACAAAAGTCAAGTCTTGGGCATGTTTACAACATAGTGTTTTAAAAATACTAAGTTCAGATTTTCATACTTTGTTGACTTTGGGTAGTATCTATTATTTTAGTTATTCAAGATAGGTATAACATTGTTTATTTATGTTGAAACAAGGTAACTAAAAGATAAGGTTAATTTAAAACGGCTGCCACAGAAATATGGTGAAAATAAGAAAGCAAATTTTTGAGTGAATAAAAGACATTCTCAGTAACATCTCTTGATATACAGTGAAGTATTGAAAAAATGGTAGATTAAAATCTTAAGAAAGGTAAAAATCAGACTGAAGGGCAAAGCTAAAAGAACTCAATTAAATATAATCCCAAAAAAAAAGGGGCTGAGAAGCATAAAAACTAAATACAATATTTCCATCAGCCCTTTGTAGGGTTAATCATTTTTTTTTCTAAGGTAGCCCTGTAACTCCCTTATAAATGTAACAAACCATCTCATTTTATGATCAAAAGCACAAGTATGTCACATCTTTTATTGAACTGTCTAAGTAACTAACCTGGTTTTTCTTCTGAGACTTTTTCTTCTGAGACTTTCTCTTCCTACAATTTCAAACAAAATTTAGCATGAATAGAAGGTATTTTAGGCAAATCTCACCCTTTTAATTTCATTCAAAATTAATAAATATGTCACAAACATTCTCAAACCACAACCACACAATTATGTTTGAGTTTTCTATCAATCTTCTGTTTTTGTGAGTAATTTGTAAGGATCAACAACAACAAATCAACAGACATTTCAATATCTACACATAGACAAGAAGTGTGTAGAGCAATATGCTGATATATATATATACATGATTTTTTTGCCTATGGGGAAAAATACTATCTATAGGGCATGTTCAAAAGATCATTGTTCCTTTAAAGTCAATGCATATGGTCATCAACACCTTAAAACAATGCTTTACAGTTTTAAAACAACAAAAAACATACAATTAAACTCGCGTTTTATGACATCTTGATATTTTTAGACGTGTAAGAATCAACACCACCTTGTAAATTATCTAAGATATTTCAAGATCTACATGACTACTCCTTTTACTCAAAGGAAAAACACTTTCCACACATACATAACTAAAATAAAAAGAATACAATCATACAAGCAGTAAAATCATTATAACACCTAATTGATCCACATTTATGTTCTTTTACGGACGACAAAAATGCAACTTCGTGTTAACATGAATGTTACAGGGATCAGTCAAAAAAATTAAATCTTCAAGTAGGTTCCAGGTATTCAAAAGTTATAAGTATACATTCTATAAATAGCCAGAAATAAAAGAAGGAGGATGAGTAAAGACTTCGAATCATTCAAATGAAAGGAACAGAGATGGCAAGATCGATTTTTTTTTTCAATAAATGTGGTCCAGAAGATAATGAGTGTTTTAGTTTTGTCTAAAGTACTATTCACTTAAACCCCCGTCACCTTTCAGTTTCTTTGCGACATCAACAGAGGTTTTCAAATACGCTTGGACACTAACGTCTTCTCACAGTTCAACTGCGCTTTCTTGTAGAAGAAGTTTGTAAAACCGTTTCCTTAAACATTATTTCAAAACCGAAATTATGTAAACAAATACTCTAAGCGAACTCATGTATGCTATTAGACAGATGTTTCACAACAATTCCTGAACAACCTCAAAATACGTTGAGACCAATTTCCATTAATTTGACATTAAACTAGAGCAATTTTTCTGCTATCTTGCCATCAATACGAATGGTCTTTTGGGTGTTGCTTGGCTTAGAGCTTCTGTTTTCATGTCAATTTCCATTGTTCAGACGAGCAAAAATTTCCCGAAAAAGAATTTGTTCACGAACCACAACATAACGAGGGAAAATTTAGACCAAAATTTTGAGCAATCCTTAATTTAATAATCTAACCACTCTTCAGCAGAACACATAATCTTTTTGTTGTTAAATTAGAACAAAATATTCGAAGGAAATACTCACTGTTCGCGTCTCAGCTGTCGCCATCGTTGAGAATCCAACCTCGTTTTCGTGGCGAACGTCATGCCCAGTCCTCAAAGGGCTTGCCGCTGATGACGTATAATAGGAGTTTTTTTAATTTTAATTAAAGAAATCGCATCGAAATTTTTTGATATTTTTATTAGTAATTCCATAAATCAAACAATTTCTGACTTGTCTAATTTTTCTGTCTGAATCTATCTTAACCGTTTGCGTTCAATTTTAAATTCGCGTGACCGAAAAAGTTAAGCAGATATATCTCTGATGTCATTCGTACCCATACTTCTCACGACCACATTCCAACCGAGGCTGAGCTGATCCCAAATATCCAATATGGCTCAGAAAACTCTTTAAGAATTGCTGGAACAATATAATTCTGGTGAGAAATCCGACTCCAATTTTGAACTATTGTGGATATTTTTTTCTTAACTCTTACCTTTCGACTACTAACTGATGTTCAGGCTACGAAACAGGTGTAAAGTTGTGTTGGTAGATGTTTTGTTTGTGGGAGGGAGTGACATACTTACCTATTTCTCTTTGAAGAATACAATGTTTAAGTGTGTATAAATGTGAAAAACCCAGATACTCAGCTGTTTAAAGTAATTCGACGTAGTAAAGGCTCAAATTTTTTCGAAATTTTCTAAGCAAATAACTCAGAATCGAAAAAGGTTCGTGTATTTTCAAACATAATGATTTTAGTCCTACTATGTTTTGGCACATTTTTGTGAATAGTATCCAATGATTAGGCAACTTTTGGCCGTATGTTACTTCCTTGATAAGTGCATATACATTTTGCTCTGGTGTCTTACCTCTAGTGGTGGTTCATCCACCCAAACTATCCATTCAATTCTCAAAATGTGCTCGGCCAAAAAAAAAGGTGTGTAACTTGCAGTTTCAATTCTGTGATGGATCCAACATTTAAGTTTGTATTATGCTTGTAGCCTCATAAATTCAGACAAAAATGACTTTTTCATGTTTTTGCTCCTAAGGTTAATGTGTACTTAGTAAATATATTTTTTTCAATAAAGCTTGTAGCTTTGAAGGTGATGTAAACAACAAATTCTAAGAACTTGTACATGAACAATATCCAGATGAAAGGAGTTTCACAAGGAAAAGGTCCTGAGGGAAGCTCTGCCCAACACAGAGCACATTCACCTAATAATGATTTCTCTGAAGATGGAAATTCAGGAGATAGAGTAAGTCATATTTGATGAATCTACAGTGGTAACCTTTAGGGAGCTAAATTGTCTTCATTGAATCTGGAGAAGCTCTTGTGATTCTCAATGATCATGTCCAAAACAATTATTTGATAACTTTTACCAAAGTTAACTATCAGTAGTTTAAAAAGGGTAAGTTTCAAAATAAACTCGGGTATTCACTTTCAATCTTAGTTAGGGAGCTGGTTAATGAAATATCATTATGTTTATTCATATTATGTATTTGTATTATCATTGTATTCATTTCACTATATAAATTGATCTGACCACATTTATGTTAAATAAGGCAATTAAACACAGTTGTTATTGCCAGAAAATGAGCAGCCCTTCTGGTTATGTGGATTGTTGAAATTTCATCACAGCTGGTTTCTTTTAGTTCTTGAGAAGTTCAGTAGCAGCCTTTTCTTAGCAGTCCTGAACACTTTTGTAGCAGGTTGTGGAGATTTGCCAACCCTGGTGGTGGTTCTCCATCTCACAGCTACCTGACTATAGTGAAAGCCCTTGGACATTCTGCGCACCCTCCTTCCAAAGAAGAAGGCAGCAGTTAACTTGTACTTTACTAATGATTGTTATATGATTATTTTAGGCTGACCCCAGCTCTCAAGGTGACCTCAAACTGCTTGATGGGGAGAAAACTCAAGCAAATGGTAGTTATCACTTTATGTTTACTGGTAAACAAAAAAAGATGCTCAAATCTTACAAATTACTTTATTAACAAAAACTGAGATGTGAAATTGGTATGTCATTTGTGACTTAGTGATTGGATTCCAGACTTTCATATCATTAACTATGTGGACTGCTTCTATTCTGAGCATAATAGCTTAGGAATTTTTGGTAAGACAAGACAAAGAGTGTGATACTGAACTTGAAGGCTCACACATACACTCCTCTACAAGGAAGAGGTCTTATTGATTTAAGGCTGCATTATGCTGGTGTGATGTAGCTTTTTTGAGCACACTTTGATTTGCATCAACAGCAAAAGAAGTTACCTATTTATGTCCCTTCTCTGGACCAGTACGTGGTACACTTCAGATTACAAATTACAGGCTTCACTTCAAGGCAGATGATGTAAGAATTTATACATAGCTAAACTGTGTTTAAACTGAGAGTTATTATGTTGAGTGTATTGTGTTTTAAATGAGAGTTACTATGTTGAGTGCATTGATAATGTTGCTCACAACTGTTGCTATGTATTGGCATTACTTTTATTGTGGTGAAGTTTAAATTTACTGTGGCATTTAAGTTGTATTGATAACTAATTAGTACTCTAAATTATTATGTTGACCAAACAAAGTGTGATCCTCAGAATATAGAATTAGTAGCATGTTTTGAATATTTGTATTTGTAATTCATTGTGGAATGGAGCGTATGTGATATAAAAGGATGAGGGAAATGATGAGTCAAGATTATCGGTGTTGTTACCTTCAAGCATGAAACTATTGATTATCTTAGCATCATTTAAGGTAGAATAGAACTGTGTCCCTGTAAAAATATCAATGATGTAGAAATGCAAAGCCCAAAATGTGCCATTGCAGCTGTATCAATCATTGATAGACAAGTGAAAGAGGTGCTCTGCTCTGTTCATAATTTTCCAGGATTCTAGTAAGATATATTGTAAATACAACTTACAGTATTAAATACTTACCTGCCTGGACCACCAATATTGGATGTTGAATATCATTCTAGAAATCATTTCACTTTTATTAGGACCCACCCTTTACAGTAGAAGTACCTCTCGGTACCATTTATCGAGTAGAAAAGATTGGTGGGACCACCAGTAGAGGTGAAAATGCCTATGGTCTGGAACTGTACTGCAAGGTATGGTCTTTTGAATGTCAAGAAACTAGTCAGTACCTATTAATGCTCAGTACTTCATGGAATATTCAGCCTGGGCTGAGTTTATAAATTCATTGTTAAATATAAATACTAATTCTCTGTGAATATTCTTTTTGTTTTGGTTTATGCTTACTGTATGTCTGGTATTTTTGCAAACTACTGCTACCTGTTAAAAAAAAATTATGTAGACTTTTCACTTTTCAAGGATTTACTAGAAAAGGGGTGCTATTTTTAATGCTGATCATTTTTATCAGTTAATAATTTTACCACAATTGTTTGTTAGGTTGTCTCAGTAGTACTCCTTGCCTTAAGAAAATACTGGCCCTTGATTTTTTTGCTCTCTGTTCAAAAATTAGTTTAGTATACCCCATCTTTTATTATTGAATTACAATCAGTGCATCAAGATTCTGCTTTTAAGCAAGGTTAAGGAAACTTAGAGAGGGGATAAGTGAAGGGTCCAGGTTCCTCCCCCCCCCCCCCTCCACCTTCCCAAACTGTTACTTCTCATAAAATAATTTCATATTCATTCCCAGGACATGAGAAATCTACGTTTTGCACACAAGCAAGAGAATCACTCTAGACGAATAATCTATGACAAGCTTATGGTATTTATCTTGAGTCTCTGTAATGATTCTGATGCCTAGACAGGTTATGATTGAAGCTCAAATCTTGTAGCAGTTTTAGGCAAGAAGATATTAAGATATTCACCAACCAAGGCTGATATTTGGTTGATTGTCTTTTACTGAAAGTATTCAGTTCTGGTTGGTATTGATTATATTATACGAGACTGAGTTGTGGCTAACTTCGAACCATGTATATTAAATAATGCTGTAATAATACAAAAACAAAGGAAACGAAAATCAAACAAGCTTAAAACACTTCAATTAAAATCAATTTTTTTATATACTGGCAAATTCTTTTCATTTTCCCTGATTTGCCAATCTTTGTGGGGTTATAGAAAACTGTGTACCATGTTGGTGTGATTTATGACCTCTTACTGTAAACCAGAAAAAAACTGTGTACCATGGTGGTGTGATTTGTGATCTCTTACGTCACATGATAGTCAATTGATACAATGTACACCTGTGCAAGTCACCTGTGCAACATAAGGTTTGCAGATGGCACTTGATATGGGGTTTAAGGTTACTTTCTTTCATTGATGGTTTAGAAGAATATGGAAGTCCTCTCTAAAGTTGCTTGTTCTAATAAAATCACAGAAAATATTTATTGATGATAGAGAATGGTGCTCAATCTATTGTCAATATCTGTTTTTAACATCAAAATGTTGGTGAAAATGCAGTTCCTGTTACTAACAGTAACATGTTTTCTGCAAGTAAAACAATTACCTATGTACCAAATCAAGAAATGTTACAATTATGAGTATACTGTACATATGTATAAAGGTTAAATGAAATTTTCAAGATTTTTTTGTGGCATGTATACATGTAGACTGCTTATTGAAATCTTCCATCATGAGAGAGCTTTAGGTCTGACTAAGAGTATGACTACGACCAAGAGTTTTGGCTGGGAATAGAGTGGTACTTAGTCCCTCATGACAAATTTATAACTTTAGATAAACATGATGTAACACACAAGAGCTTTTTCAGAATTAGGAAAACACTTTACAAATTGATGTCAAGCCCTATTGAAGATACCTTCTTTGAAATTCTCTTTTTTTGTGTGTGTTCCTGAAATAGTTTTATCTGAGATTTCCAGAAAAAAATCTTTAGTTGGTGACAGGTGTCAGCTACAACTTTTTCAGAGTTAGTGTGACCTGTCACATTGTGAAGCATGTGTAGTACTCCTACTGAGGAAAAACTAATAGTCCTACTCATAGTCAGATCTAAAACTCTCTCCTATGTTTTCATGTTCATCTAGATTTATGCATTTCCTGCAACAAATTCAAAGGTGAGGATAAATTCTTATTTTTACTATTACCAAAATTAAACTGTTTGTTGTGCTGAGGGTGCATTACATGTTCTTACTGTTAAAAGTAGCTCTATGCATGCATTTTTCTGTTAATAAAGAAAATCTCAATATCCTCTCTTCTCTTTTCAATACATTTCCTTTCAATTGATACTGACAAAGAGAATTCATTTAACAATCAAATCTTCTTGGGCTGGTGATCATTTCCTTTATTCTCATGACCTTAATGGATGATTCAGCAGTATTACTGTGAGAAGAAATTACGTGCTATAGTCACTCTTTGGGTTTTAATAGTTAAGGGTAGACTGTTTAACAAATCCTAGACATGGAAAACACTTGAGGTAGGGTTTCATCCAGTATTCTTCAAGTCTCATAGAGCGGATTCTTAGTGCATGTTCAAGGATTATTAATTTATTTGAGATACCTTTGGTTCACAGCCTTTCTTTGCCTTCACCTACAAAGAAAGATTTGATATCAACGGATGGGATATCTATGATCCAGAAAAAGAGTTTCAAAGACAGGTAAATCTGAAATACACTGTATAAGCTCAATAGGCACCACAGTAACAATGTATTTATAGTATTTAAGACTTTCTACACCACACATATGTCCACTGCTAATTTTGATTTATTTTCTTGACAATTTTTGTTACTTGTTCTTATTCTTTGTCATGTGATACAGACACTACATAATATTATGTTTTCTAACAGAATGTACCCAACGAGTGTTGGCAAATCACAAGAATCAATGAAAAATATGAGCTGTGTGATACCTATCCTGCTCTGGTATGACTTTTACATGCTTATTTTGTAATGTCTTTTTTTTCTGGAGAAAATCAGGCTCAAAATTTCCAAATGATATGAATGATCAAATAGAGATGGGTAATACCATGAAAGCTGCCACACAAATTTCTAGCTCAAACTGGAAACAGTGGACAAAATGCTGCCTTCGGGAAGTACCACCACTATATCCTACCATCTGTGCTGATGTTGTTTGAGTGAAGAGCTATTGTAAGGGGAATTAATTACTTCTTTGACCCTGGATGTGTAGTGGTGGAAATCACTATAATTAGGGGCACTTCGCCTTCTCCAAAGCAGATCCTGTCTGGCCATTTGGGTGTGGTCTGAAACTACTCTGGACAGTGTTTTATTCATGTAGTTACTGACTCATTTTGTGTTGCTTGGCCAAGGTGTTGATGGAATCAGATATACTCAGTATTGTTCCCTAGGATGTTTACTGATCACTGATGCTTAATGCTCTATTTAGTTTGCAGTACCTGCTTCAGTGTCAGATGAAGATTTAAAGAAAGTTTCTGCATTCCGTAGCAGAGAGAGAATTCCAGTGAGTTAACTAGTATACAACTCTTTCAATCAAAGAGCAAAGATAGCCAAGTTATAGTGCAGTTCTTGATATAAGAACAAAAATCATGCAACTTTCCATTGAAATCATTCAAGTTAAGTTTGTTTGAAATAGGGAGATAAATAGAAGTATCAGTTTCTTACCTGGACACTCAGTTCCTTTTAGCAATGGTAGGACAAAGGACTTGATACATTTTGTTAATATTTTTAACACCTGCTACTCTTTGTTTTCTTTGTTTTGTTTTTTTTTTTCAATTATTCTAGGTACTCTCCTGGGTGCATCCAAAGAACTCTGCTTCTATTACTCGAGCCAGTCAGCCTAACGCTGGTCTTGTTGGAAAAACCAGAAACAAAGACGATGAAAAATATTTTCAGGTCAGATACATTAATTTTATTTAGGTTTTCAGTAGTAAGCCTTCCGTGACCACTGAGAGCGAACTGAAGGTCACAGTTCTTTTTAAAAGATCTGCCATTTTTGGGATGATTCCGACTTTCAGTACAGAACCTTGTTTGTTAAGTTATGTCTTGCCAACTTGAAACGTAGCTGAAAGGAGTCATTATAGTGTTTTTTTTCTGTTACCAGGCCATTCTAGATACCAATGCGAGAGGACACAAGCTGATCATCATGGATGCAAGGCCTAAGATAAACGCTCTGGCAAATCAGGTATTTTGAACAGATCTCGAGTTTTGCAAGTTTCAGAGCCTGCTCGTAGCTGTCAGTTTGTAGGGACGATTGAAAAAGCAGGCCAAACAAGAGAAAAATTAATGGGGAACTGGTCACTCAAAAGGCACCCTCTGTTTTTTTTCTAACCAGCTCATTTTTTTTTATCTTCACTCTTCAAGAGCCTAGTACAAGCTACAAGTTTTTAAAATTTTCTGAATTTCTGTGACGTTAATTTCAGGCTAAAGGAGGAGGGTACGAAATGCAAGAGAATTACCAGAACACAGAGTTAGTTTTCTTGGATATTGCAAACATTCATGTCATGAGAGAAAGGTAATGTATGCGGTGAATTAGTAAATTTGTATTTCAGTTTTGACTATTCCTTAAACCATTTCTGAGTAATGCCATTTGTGCTTGTTACACTGCCATGTAGGGTTCAGTTATCAGTAAAACTGCATTCCCACCCCTTCTACTTTCTATTTCGTTTATAGCTTGCGTAAACTTAAAGACATCTGTTATCCTACAATTGACGATGTTCACTGGCTCACAAACCTGGAGGGCACTCATTGGCTGGATTACATCAAGGTCTAATTACTAAGAAGATAACACTTTAGAGGTCTTGAAACATTGGGGGAGTGGGGGGGGGGGGGGAGAAGGGGGGTGGTGAGGGCCCAAAGTATACAAGTGAGGCGCAAAATCCCTACTTCATTAAAATTTTTAAAAAGTTTTATTACCGTTTTTCATTATTACAAACAGATATCTTTGGAATCTTAGCAGGGTCCAGTTTGCCAGTTATCAATTAATTAATAACACTGTATAAGTTGGCAGCTATTCGAAAACAGCTCTGAAAGATCGTATTTCGCCAAGCGCGAGCCTTATGAAACGATTTGTTTAGGGGGGTTAGTTTCCAAAGAAATTGTGGTGCTGCGAAGCGCTGACGCTGACTGACCGACTGACTGACTACCTGACAAACTGACTGACTGGCTGGCGGGCCGATAGTCTGATTGACTGACAGACCGGCTGACTATCTCGCAAACAAACAGACTGACTAACTGACCAATGGACCGGCGAACCGACCAATGAACTGACTAATTGATTGACTGAACTGGCAGGCTGGCTGGTTTCTTGACTCATTGACGGACTCGCTCACGAACTTTTTGAACGATTCGCCGTTTAAAGGACTGACTGACTGATTGCTAGGCTGAGGAACTACTGATGTCACGCAAGTTTTGTTATTGATCTCGCTGACTGTCTGATTGGTTTAAAATCAATTTTAGGTCATTCTTTCTGGTGCAGTTAAAATAGCTGATGCCGTGGACAGATGTCGCATGTCAGTTGTTGTGCACTGCAGTGACGGCTGGGATAGAACGTCGCAGGTGAGACCAAAGGCAATGCTGGTCAGCGATCTTGCGCGCTGCTCAAATTTTGGGATTGCCTTTTTTCCATATACGCACGTTTCGTTATTTCATTCATTTGTATGTTGTGTTTTAGGTGGTAACGATAATGTGTGTTTCTTTGTCTCCTTAGCTTACCGCCCTCGCTATGCTTCTTCTTGATCCTTTCTACAGAACCATTGAAGGATTTGAGGTAAATTTTAAAATATTTTCTGTGAAATGCCATCCAGTGTTTCTTAAGAATACTGCATTAGTTTTGCCTGTAATTTCTCCACAGGTTCTGATTGAGAAAGAGTGGACAAGTTTTGGGCATAAATTTCAACAGGTATACGGTTGGTCACTTAATAGCTTCGCCTCTTCCTTTTTGTTTTTGTTTTTAGTCTGTTCATTTGCTTGTTTTCACTAACTAACAACTGTTCTCTGAAATTTTAGCGTTATGGCCACGGAGACAAGAATCACGCAGATGACCAGCGCTCGCCAGTATTCCTTCAGTTCATAGATTGTGTGTGGCAAGTCACCAAACAGGTTTGTGTTACAGAGCAGTTTTCAACAGAGTGTGGAAAACCAGAACCAAAGTAATCACACCAGCCAATCGGAGCAAAGGCAAATATCACAAGCAACTAGTGAGAACTCATCGAGACCTTCCGCTCGTTTTGTCTTTCTCGGTGGTGTACGTACACTAATCAAAAGGTGTATTGAAGTGAAAGCAATGCAATGTCGGTCACTTTCCGCTCCTGAACTCAAATCCCTCTGCTCAAAAAATGGTCCAAACACTCGATGTCGACTTTGTCTCACTTATTTCGCTGCTCTCGAAGACAGTTCTGCGTGCTTTATGGAAGTCTTCTTGAGAAAGATTAACCCTTTAACTCCCATGAGTGACCAAAACTGAATTACTCCTTACACTGAATTTTGAAATGACATTAAGCAGACGAGTGATGAGAATAAAGAAAAATATCAATTAGGGGATATCAGTTGATCCAATACCAAATTCTCCAAAATAACATCATGAGAATTGTATGACAAACAATATGGAGAATTACTAATATGATCGTGGGAGTGGAAGGGTGAAATAGTCCTTCACGCTACGACACTCATTGTGAGAACTCTCTCACCCAGTCGACTGTATTCTGTTTTTATCTTTAAGTTTCCCTGTGCTTTCGAGTTCAACGAACATTTCTTGATAACTGTGTTGGATCATCTTACAAGGTAACAGTAACCAGTTCCTTGTATCTGCCTCCAATTCTAATTTTCCGAGACACCGAAAACTTATGGAACGTTAGTCTCAGTTAAGCTTCAGTTTTGCGTTTTTTTTTTCTCAGCTGGAACTCGTTCGCGTTTGTCGGGAAGGGTTTTAACACTAAGTATTTTTTACTCGTTTTATCTTTCAGTTGCTTGTTTGGTACTTTCTTGTACAACTCAGAGTACCAAAGAGTTAAAGAGGTGAGTGTAGGGTTGGTGCTGATATATGTTGTGGTTTAATTTTATCCTTGGTTCAAATTTTATTTTCCTTTGTTTCAAACTCATTATCATACATTACAACACCCAGAAACGAAAGAAAATAAAATTTGAACCAAGGATAAAATTTAACTACAACATATACGCTCGCTGCCTTGTTTCGTCCATTTTATCTGCATTGAGTGAGTTGTTTTTTTGGAGTGAAGGCGCTAGCTTGTGTTCAATTTGTAATTGCTACTCCTCGGCTGCCCGCCGATCTCTTTTCTTTCCTTCCTTATTTGTCACTTTTGTTTCATTTTAGGACGTGAAAGTTAAGACTGTTTCTCTGTGGACTTACATTAACACACGTGTAAGTAACTTGAGCTTTCTTTCCTTTCGTCAAAGTACCAGTCAAGTAAGGCAGACAGAACCGCAAGTTTACACACGGTGGATTTCATCGCCTCAATCGAACATACTTTGAAATAATATCCAGTTGTTTGTTTGTTTGTTTTTTTTTTAATCTCTCCGGCTCTTTCAAGTCACTAATGGAATCGTTTGCCTACGTTTTCAGCTCATGGAGTTTAAGAATCCCTTGTATGCTCCACATCTTCATCAGCATGTAAGTACAACCCTGTACACTGTGTTACCCCTGGGTTCAAACCATTTACTCTATTACTGTACACTATACCCCCAAGCAGTTAGTCATGTAACCTGCATCGCAGGCGCGCTAAAAGAACGCAAGTAAGACGTGAAAGAGAGATCAGACACGCGTGACTTATTGTTCGCGCGTGACATTCTCACCCCGCCCGATTAACTCAGGCACCTGCCACGCAAAGTGATGAACGGCTGTGGTGCAGACGTAGAATTCGTCTAGCATACCAGCCGGCTTGTCAATTAATCATTCAGACAGTTGGTCGGGTCGTTGCTTGGTCGGTCGGCTAGTCAGGCAGTTAGTCAGGTCGTTGTGCGGTCGGTCGGCTCGTCAGTCAGTGAGAAGATCCGCAAAAAAGTCATTCAGTAATATTCCTTTTGGGGTTTCTTTTCAGGTTTTGTTTCCTGTTGCTAGTATGAGAAGACTGGATCTGTGGACTCGCTATTACATTCGCTGGAATCCCACAATGCAACCGCAGGTAGGAGTGATTTTATTTACACATTTCATTTTGTCCGATGTGGAGGAATCGGCAGACGTTCATTGCTTCGCAAAGGTTCGCAAGTTTACTCCTTGAAATACCATATAAGCATTATCGTGCGAAAAGTGGTATGCCTCCTCCCTCAGGTCCGCGCGGCGCGGTATCTTCATTTTCTTTTTTTACTGAATTTTTTGGCTCACGCTACGGACTACACCGAAAAGTTGGGACTGCTCGTAGTCTTTTGGGAACAGAAAAAAATGAGATTACTCTTTGACCTCGTTTTTCTTCTTGTGGGTTTGTCGAGGATTTCCACATCCATCTTGCCTCCCTTCAGTTTTTTGAACATGACTATTTAAAGGTAACAATTCGAACAAAAGTTGGGGCCTAGAAGCGAAGATGTTTATAAGGCAGTACCTTCGCCGATGGCCATTTTCATGCAAACAAGCTTATAACCAGGGGAAAGGAGGGGGGGGGGGTTAATGAGAGAAGGAGTTGGGAAGGGGCGAACAAAAACGCGCGTCTGTTTGCCCGCAAGAAGATTTTAGCCGAGTTGGGGAGAGGTTTGTTGAGGGTCTGGCACTTGATATTTTCCACCATTACACAATGGCTCGCACTTAACCGCGCGCGAAAAACGCTCGTACCAAAGTGCTAATACTAAGGGTCTGCTTTTTTACCTTTTGTTTTGAAGGAATCTGAGGAGCAGAGAAGCCGAGAGTTACATTTCCTCTGTGAGCAGGTAAGGACGCAATTTAGGTTATGGGATCGATCAACTTAAAACTGGCGTTCGAAGTGGGTTTGCAACTAATTGTCTGCCTGATTATCCCTGCAGCTTCGCCAGAAGTGCGAGGAACTGGAGCGAGAAATCTTGGCTCGTACATCAGTTGAAGTACCTTCCACTCCTGATGCCATGTCTGTCAATAGCAACCAATCACAGCAGTGGGCCCAGTCCTCGGCGGTCTGACACATTAAACTGCAGCAATGGTTGTGTGCAGAGCCCGCGAATAAACGGTGGCTATTTCTACGGACGTCTACCATGACCGTTTTAGTCGTTCTATTTTAATATGAATTATGTGACCACAAACATGTGGTGTATTTTTTCGTCGTCAAATGTTATGAATTTCCTTTCGAATGCCATAGTTGGCGTTTTCTCTGATGAAAGGTCAGATAACATTGTCTGCACCACAGTCCCATTCAGATTTACGTTTCTCAGACAAGCGAAAAATGAACAGTAAATGAATCAATGGACTGTACTTTTAATTTTTAATAAAATACGTTCTATGAAGGTGACATAATTTGTTTTCCCTTGTTATGTATATCTGTCAGATTTACCATAGCCCGTAGAGCCGGGTTTTTGTTAAAAAAAAAAAAATGATTGTTGCATTTTCCTTACTTTGCGTTTTTAGTGTTACTTTTGTTCGTATAGTCTTTTTTTACGTTACGTTTGTTTACTGAATCACTGGGCTAACGGCTCGGAAAGATCCAACCGAAAGACGTTCAGCTGAGGAACGAATCAATCCATCAGTTACAGACAAATCAAGACTAAAAGTGAAAAGGTTTTTAAAATTTATTTAATTTACTCCATAGGAAGCATATCACATCTCTTAACATACCTAAACAGCTTCTTTAAATATTATTATTTGGTGGGAGCCTGCTTTTCCCATAGTTTTAACTCTTAAACTCTCAGAAGTTATTAACAAAAGACTTCGCTTGACGGTTCCAATGTTATCTTACAAACAAGTGAGATCAGACAACCCTAAAACCTTGGTGTTATCTTGATAAGACATATCAGGGAAATATTAGGGAGTTAAAATGGAGACTTACTCATTGAATCTCGGGAGTCAGAAGGTTCACAGAGGCAACAGAATTGCCTTGAAGAAAGAATGCCGTACCTCCACATCACCCCCATGCAAACCAGGACAAAATATGCACAGCTACATTCTGCTTGAGCTTAATTTTTTTTTTCACTAAATACCATAAATAAATATTTTCAATTGATTCAGATCAAAAATTGTTCCATCAGAAGCATGGCTGTATAACTATTTTGTAACAGTTGCCCTTGGATTTTTTTTAAACATATCACTCATGGTGATCGCCAACAACACACAAGTTGTAGAGTAACGCAATAAAGCAGAAACTTAACCCTTTACACCCGAACATCAGTATGCATATTCTCCATACTGTTCTATATACATTTCCTAAGGTGCTGACAGGAGAATTTGTTTACCAATCAAAGGCTCTTTCATCGGTGATCATTTCCTTCATTCTCGTGACCTTAATGTGTGATTCAGGGGTGATATTGTGGGGAGAAATTAGATGCTGGTCACTCTTAGGATTTAAAGGGTTAACAAGGCGCAAGAAAGGAGTTCCCCTCGTACAACAATTAGTAAGAGGAAAGCCATTCAATTTTATTGACTGCCAATCCTTGCTTGTGTGTGTTCAACGGAATCTTTTACACTTGCCTGAGTGATAAATAAGCTTTGAATGTCTCCTTCAGTGACAATTGAAGCTGGGAATACTTCACCCTACATCCATTTTTTGTTTAATTCTGCATTACCTAGTTAATTCTTAATAATGTCAACAATTGAATTATAGACACAACATCTTGGGAAATGCCCCCATGTGAAATTATTCATAGTTTGTGAATTAGTCAAATAATAAAATAAATTTTTCCTAAAAACATAACATGCATAGCATGAAAAATAAATTTCACTCATTAAGAAAAAAATGTTGGTATAGACAAGACTTGAAAGCATGGACGCTAATATTCTTTTACAACAGCGACTCCAGCAACAGCTTTGCTCATTCCCATTGGGCCAACAGTTGTCCATTCACCAACTTGAGGATTGAGGTATTCTACTTTATTTCGGTATGACACTCCGTCATGACCACCCAGAGCATACAAACAACCATTGACAACTCCTACACCATGTCCACTGCGACATACACTCATAGGAGCCACAAATGCCCATCTATCTTCATCTGGGTAATAGCGTTCTAAACACAAATAAAAGAAAAAGATTGAAAAAATATTCACTACAAAGAAAAGGGTCTTCATGAAAGTAATCAAATTATTACTCCCAACCCTTAATCCTTTCACTCCAAAAATCTTGATTATTGATAATTCTCCCTTTTACCTGCTCCACATTTCCCAGGAAATTGGTTCTGAGAATTTAGTGTTTGATAAAGAAAAGAACTCCTACCTTATGAGTTTGAGTATTCTCATTACCTGTTTGCCATAAAATGTATGGATATTATAGGGAGAAGTTATGCATTAATCACTTCTGAGAGTTAAAGGGTTAACTCTCGAAGCCCCTCTTCCTTCTTTTGGTTAACCATTTCCCAGCAACACTCTGCATGGATTCCCTCTTTCCAAACAAACATGTTATGGGGGAAAGGACATTTTTCCAAGTTTTCCAAGTTTTCCAAGTTTTCCACCTTACCTGATGTACTCAGGTTGGAGGCTCCATCATAACCCCCAGTTGCATACAGACATCCTCCAAGAGTTGCCACACCCACCCCACCTCTTCGTGCACCCATGGATGCCACACAAGTCCATTCATTTGTCTCTGGGTTGTACCTCTCTACTGTTTTTAGATAGTTGATTCCATCATGACCACCAACAGCATACAGATACCCTACAAGTTTACAAGGCAAACACAGGTTAACTTCAAGAACAGGAGCAGACTTGAATCTTTCACTCAAAAGCAAACATTTACCTTCTCAAAATTGAACTTTAATTGTATCATGCCAGAAATAAACTTGGACAACTTAAAATGGGATGCACAGCTCTCCTTTGCTGCCAAAGACCCACATCACTAATGTTTTGGACAAATTTTGAGCTGACTGCCCTTGAGTTTGTGAGGCCAAACTTTTTTGACTAGGAGCAGTTTGGAAGCCTTTTTCCAAAAAAAAAATAAAACATAAACCCACACACTATGTTATATATCCCAACCCGAAGTTCAAATTTTTGTAAATGATGAGATACCCAAAGATGTTGCCTTTTTTGGGACCAATATTTGTATGAGCTATTTTAATTGTAAAAGGTTGTAAGGGAATCAATTTTTAAAGAAGATAGCAGCTCTCTAATGTGGGTCACAGACTAAAATACCACGAAGAGCTTTTTCTTTGTAAACAGCATTGTGTTCTTGTATGTATACCTGGTCCAAAACCATCTCCAGTTGCATCCTTTGTATCCAAAACACCTACAGCAACATGTCTTCGGGGATTAGCCATATTAGCAGCAGGTTTCCACTGGTCCAGTCTCGGATCATACACTTCAACAGAGTCAAGAACTGCAAAGCCATCGTAGCCACCAACAGCATAAAGAAGGCCATCCAAGGCTGCTGCCGCAACATAACGACGTGCGTGTGCCATAGATGCAACGTACTTCCATTGCTTTGTCCTGATATCATAGCATTCAACACTAAGGAGCCAAAAACATTTTACAAAATATGTTGGGAACCATCCAATCATAAAATATATGTACTTGATTCACAGTTATAATGTTATTTTGTTAAAAAGTTCAGGGACACAATGATAATAACTTCAAAACCTTGTGATCTGATGCATCCTCTACTTACTGGGAAAGAAACAATGCATAGTGTGAAAGTAGGTACACAAAGAACCACTCAACTTTTTCAGTCACCAGTTATTGATCCAATATTTTCTATTCAACCATTGAAAACACTTCTTGTATTTGACAAAACAAAATGGCTGACTATCAAATCACACAACACCTCAAGGCTTAATACTCCAGCAACCATGGAAATAGAGAGGCAAATTTTCATAAAATAAAACAATGGCCAACATGTATTATTTTATGAGAATGTACCTTTTTTACATCAGCATTTGACAAGTCACCGCCTACAGGTTCACACCACCTCCTCACACCCCACCTCCCACCCCCACCCCAGATAATTTTTCTGAGAGAACAGTATGTTGAGCAGCAACTGATCATCGGATATGTTAGTTATTTAGATTAACGTCAAACTTACCTATTCAGGTACGTTGTTCCATCATGACCTCCTACAGCATACATCTTCCCATCAAGTACAGCCACACCCACTCCACTGCGAGCAGTGTTGACGGGTGCCACAAGCTTCACTTTGCCACTGTGGAAGTCATACTTCTCCACGCTTTTCACTGGATGACCAGTAGAGTCCATTCCACAGACACTGTATAAACTTCCGTAGGTAGATCTTCTAGGGCGTGATTTTTCACCTCTGAGCTTGCCTCTCCTATCAGGAAGCATGTGAAAATTCTTTGCTTCATCTAAAAGATTCCTGCAAGCGATGTCTTGACGAATAAGCTCTTCTTTTTCCACTTGATCCACCAGAAAGTGAGGGGAGAGCGACGGCAGGCGAACTTTACCAAGAAGCTCAGCTAAGAATGATTGCCTCTCTTCAACGTTTTCCCTCGCCCACGCAATTAACGCGTTGTACACGTCCTCCTCAGAATTCACATTTAGGTCTTCACAATTCAACAACAAAGCTAACTCGTTGGGAGAAAGCAGCAGAAATTCTTCGTTTTGTACTACGTCGTTAAAATGCTCGTGTATGTATTTCTCCGATGCTTTAAATAAACCGGTGCAGTAATGTGTATCGGCAAACGAACGGATCCCTAAACAATTCGAAGGGTGAAGTTGTCGGAGTAAGAAATCTGAACAAGCTGTCTGAATTGCGGTTAGTTGAAATAATGAGCTTGCAAAGAGCAGGGACTGAACCGTGTCCACAGTGATATCGAGCTTTCCGGTGTACGCATAATCGATGAGGAGTTCAGCAGCTCTACCATCGACCTCGTTGATTGTCACACTTTCCTCATAGCTTTCGGCCATACCACCGGTAAACATGGCAAGGAAGTAGGAACTAAACGAGCATAAAACTATGCGATGCGCACGCAGTTGTTTGTTTCCCACGCAGATCGTTACATCGCATAGCTGTTGGCGTTTTCTTAAGTCGTCCATGACCATAAGAGCTTTAATTCCATGTTTACTACCGCCCTCGTACTTGACCGTGTCGTCGTCGAGTTGTGGAGAGTTTTCTTGAGGAAGAACGCGGTCGAAGTCCATACTGTCACTACAAACGAGCAAGATCAAGGGCGGGTAGCCTCACGCTGTGGAAGAGTTATAAAATATCGATTGACTAAAGGCTTAGTTATCAAATAAGAAAAAAGTTAGCATAAAAATGGCAAGGATAGCAATTAAGATACAGTTCGCTATGTACCAGGCTATGTACAGTGGCTTGGGCAGTATCCAGGCTTAAAGAATGAAATGAATCAACCAAGGGAATAAGCAAACTCAGTTGCTGGGTACATACCAATTTCAGTTGTTGTATCTTGTCTTCTGTTTAAGTCGTCGTAAGCTCATAAGCTTCTGTTTGTATGATGGTTTGTCACAGTTTGGTGTCAATTTCACACCAAACAAACGTGATCTACTCACTTAATTGAATGACAAAATGAATCCGTATACACAACAGATAATGTGTTTACCAACAGAACCGCTGGATTTTAAGTCACATGACAAAATTCTGGTAAATGATTGGTTGAGGAAGTGAAGGACGATAGAGACAGCGTTTGTGTAGCAACAGGGGAATACAGAAATTCACTTAAGGAGTCGCGTTCTTCATCCGGTAGGTTTAAGAGGGTCATGTTCCAATGAAGCTTGATAGAGGCTAGCATCATGATGTACGAAAATTTTCGCCATACTCACGGGAGTGGATCAGGAGCTGGTAAGAATGCAGTTTGATTGTGTGAAATATGTTCCATTTCTATGTGTTTACATTACATAGACGAGGTCAATCATTTTTATCACTTCAAGAGTCTTGTCATTAAGTTCATAGTGTTTCTGAACACTGGTAAACGAAGTTATTACAATATTTCGTGTCTGAAATATCACATGAGGTTTGTGACTTAGGGATGCTAATGAACTTGCATTCACATCATAATTATCAAAGCTTACGTGCTACGGCAGTTTAATTACTAGTAACGTCCAAGACTCATGCTTTTTGCTACCTGTAAATTTGATCACTCCCCATTGTCTGAACTTTCTAATTTTTGTTACATGGTTTTCCCTTGCGCATGCTAAAAAAAAAATCAAACTAGTTTGTTTGTTTTATAGTTATTTGGTATAGGTAATTGTGTATATTTTTCGAAGCCAGTAAGTGGCTTTCCTTGATGTTAACTTTGATCAAGGTTGCCAAATATTAGTATTTGTGCATTTCCTTGGCTTACCTCAAAAGAGACTTCACTTGGGACTGCCATAAGATTAAATTAAATTTGATTAAATGTCTTGCTTCAGCTAATTTTGTCTCAAGTGAAAGGTAATCAGTGTATCCTAACTTTTGTGTGTGTCTCAAGTTACCCATATTTACATGTACTGAATATCATGTAGGTCCAGTGGAAGGTGCAAGACAGGCTAAAAGAGTGGTGACTCCTGTTTCCAAGAATCACCATGATCGAAATGGAAATCTTGACTCAACTGCTCCATCAAAAAGTGAACGCTTGAATTCCCCAAACACAGCAAGCTGGGAACCTGATGTGCGTATGCTCCTTTCTACATCACAGTGGCTCAAGGTATCTGTTCTATTACCACTTATTATGACTATACATTATACAAAATAACTAAGATCAGCGTAATCATGTGAAGTTGCTCTAGCTATGATGGAATCTGCCATAGATATTTGAACATCAGATCATTTTTTCCTTCAGATTCATGGCCTAAAAAGACACAAACTTGACATGGGACAAATATTGCCTTCCATTGGATTTAGGCATTCAGATGGTATTGCATTAATTTCTTTATTTAAAACTTCCTTTCATAATTTAAAGTCAATGGGTAACCTGATGGTTTGGGTACTCTGGGCTCCATTTCAAGAGAGCCAAATTTGATTACTGTTTGGGCCATGGAGTAACAATCTAAGGCATCATACAGTGTATATTTCTACCACAGTGCTTCTTTCAACCCAGGAATATAAGTGGGTGACAGAAAAAATGTAATGGAAGCTTGATGAAACTCTGGAAAGAGATAAATTGTAATTGTTTACTAGCTCATTCAGGGGGGGTGGCAGTCCTCATGCTGGGTTTACATGTTGACAAAACACAAGTAAAGAAATTATCCTTGCAGTTGGACTGCAGTGTAGGCAAAAAATTCAGGATACATAGAAATTAATACCTGTGCCTTCCAAATACTACATGTGGTTGGGTGTCACTACTGACATAGCGACAAAGCCACAAGTTAGGAGCATGTCAAATTTTAGGGGGGTTCTTGCCATTTTGCATAAGGTGTGTGTTTATTAGCTAAAATTATAACTTGATTCTAAATCACATGGCTTACATAAATGTTCTGCTGATTGAGTAATATAAAATTTTAGTCTGAAATTGTTGTTTTCTGTACAGATTATGTGAGGCCTCTTAAAAAACCAGTCCGTGCAAGATATTGTAAGGGGCTGTTTACCCAGGTTCCCTTTAGAGATGGCTCAGTGTACAATGTAAGTATCTTCTCAATCTATCTCAAGGCATTTGACACTGCTGAAGATGCATATTCTCCATACTGTTCTCTGTAAATTTTTTTGAGGTGCTGATAGGGATAATTTGTATCAAGAGCTTCTTTACTTGGAGATCATTTCCTTAATTTTTGTGACATTTATGTTTGATTAACCCTTTACACCCTAACATCAGTATAGATATTCTCCATACTGTTCTCTATACATCTCCTAAGGTGCTGACAAGGAGAACTTGTTTAGAAATGAAGAGCTTCCTTTAGTTGGTGATCATTTCCTTTATTCTCTTGACCTTAATGTTTTATTCAAGGACAATATTGTAAGGAGAAAGTAGATGCTAGTCAACTCCTAGGAGTTAAAGGGTTAAGGGGTGATATTGGAAAGAGAAATTAGTTGGTATTTGTAGACACTCTTGAGCTTAAAGGCTTATTATAATGGACTGAAGTACATGTATGTTTATACTCTTTCCTCTGAAAGTTCTCTGCAACTTAATTGGCAGAGCTGTAGTTTAAACAATTGGCCTTGGGATCCCTGCTTTGTTTATAAATCCTTGGAGAACTTTTCAACAAAAGAATGTTTTTGGGGGATTTTAAAAATGGAAAAATTTACGTCTTTGACAGCTTGTTGCCAGCAAGGAGAAACTGCGCATGATAGAGAGTCAACTTAAGCAAGCTATATCACTTTACAAGCGAAGACTTGAGTGGTTAACAACTGAGAGGTAAATGTACATTTAAGCAATGAATTAAACAATGGCTAAAATTTTAAAATCTTAAGATGTTACCATTACTTTATGTACCTAAAACTTAATAACTAATAATTATATTTAACTTAAGTTTACTTCTTAGTTTTTGGGTCTTCTAAGGTTGTATGCATATTTCAAATATGACCAGTTGCAAAGTTAACATGAAACAATAACTGACTGTTTCAATAAGCAATTAAATTATGAGATCTTTTGCTTTACAGTCGGAGGGTTTTTGGAGTTATCGAAGAGCGTTGCATCTGCATTGTGTTGGACGTGAATACTACAAGTGAATCTGAATTCAGTACTTACCTTCATGGCCTAGTACAATTGCTAAAAGAACAGGTCATGTTTATTGCAAAGTTTAACCTTATCAGGTAACTATGCTCATTTGAAAATAGAATTGAAAAATATTTACACAGACTTTCATACTGTGCTTACCAATGTTAAGATGAGTGAAGGCAAGAGAGTTCAGCCATGTCTCTTTTCTTCAACTTTAGGTGTGCAATGGATTCAGATTGCTGGCAAGAGCATGCTGTAAATGTTACTCTTGACAGCATGGAAGGAGCTCTTAATTGGCTCTGGGACCTGAAGACAACAGTTCCGCGCTCAGCAACTTGCACAGTAGAAGGGATCCTCAAAGGACTGGCTGATCAACATGTTAGTTTTCCTTGTGATAATAAACTCTAGAAGTGCACTGTCACAATGACCAGTGCAGTTTGAATTTGACCAGCTCACAGCCATGGCGAGTACTAAAGTTTAACCACTTCTTTCCCATGTCATTAGATTGAAGCTGTGTATCTTTTTACTGAGGGGAGTGCTTCAAGTGGATCACAGGAAATGCTCAAGAGAAAGGTAGGTAGACTGAATACAATTGTAGAAATATGGTGGGGATTGCTTACTTTATTTTGTTTTGAAGCTGCATAAGTTTCAAGAAACAATTATACCACACAGGCAGATGGCCTGCCTTTAGGTGTGCTATTTTACATCAGCACAGAGGACTGTTGGTCACAAAAGTGAATAGATGATTTGAAATGATCTAGAATATATATGACTGGCAGAATCGATAATTAGATTTAACAGATGGACTTACAAGGAGTGGTTCCTTGTGCATTGTTACCTGTCAGGTTTTACTGGAACTTGAAGGGCTGATTTTCATGTTGGGAAAAATACAGGAAAAGTCTGAGAATTCCCCCCAGGGCATGGATGAAAATAAAATTATAACCCAATTGTGGCTTCAGGTTTTGGAATTGAAGCTGCACCACTTCTGTGGCAAGTTAGTTGTCATCCCAACTTCCATGCTATTTTCCATTTTTTTTTTAATGATTGTTGGTATGTGGTAATGACTAAGAGCAATGTGTTAATCACTTTCTGTTTTGCAGATACAAGGGAGTCGTGTACCTATTCATGTTGTGTCTTTTAACTGCAATGATCCTGGAACTGTGACATTTCTGAAGGACATATCCAGAATAACCAAAGGAAGGTAAGCTATACGCCCCAAAGGAAACAAGGTTGAGATATGATTTTGATGTACTTACATGTATATTGCAAAATTTTGTTGGTTTTTGTAGGTTCCATGCTTATTCAGTCATTAATGAGTATGAAGATAGCTTTGACAGCTTTACCAAGTCCATTGAAGCTGACAGCACCGAGCAGCCCCAAGGGCGTGGCAGAGGTGATGGCATGCCTTCCTTGAAACTTGGTGTGGGTGTCAGGGAAGATGTGATCACTTTATGGGAAGAGTTGGATGAAGCAAGGAACACTTTGGCAGAGATTCAAGCTCTGCTGTGTGAAATTAAAGATCCAAAAGAAACACCAGGTACAAACGTTATACGATGATATTTTATTCTTTACTCTTTGAATCCGTTTGAAGAGTGGGCATTTTGTCAAGTCGTATTGCGAGTTTCGTCCTTAAAACATCTCACGCCTTCTCGAATAGTTAAGTTAACACGAGGCTCGCGCTACGAGCTGCCAGCTATTGATACAGTAGAGCCTCTGACGCTCACAACGGGTAAAATGGCGCTTCGAGGGAAAGTGATGGTTTTCCAGTCACTTTACATAAGTTAGCTTTTATGAGTACCTTTTCGGTTGTCAGGTATGGGTAAAAACCAAGCCAAAATGTGTTTTTAGCAAATTTCTGAAGGTTTGGCAAACCAAGAATCCCTTGTCACTCACGGCAAGATCCTTTTTTTAATCCGAAAATTCATGGGGTTTGCGCTTTTTCATTCTTAGCTTTGCTTTCAGCGTTAACCAAGCACTTTTTTTCTCCTTTTGAATGTTTCATGATATGATGTTGACTTATCAACTTTCAAAAACTAAGTTTACACTCAAACGATAGTGAAAACAAAGTTGAGTTGTAGTGGGACTTCCCGGTGAAGTTGTTTGCCGCAAAAAGATTGCGAGGAAGTTCACGCCTTGCGGAGATTATGACACCTCGAAAATACTTTTATGATAACTTGTGCGCGCTCTAGATGTTTATCATTTTTATTGTTCCTGTTTCAGTGTCTACTCCTCCTAACACTGCCCCTGACAAGACTCAAGATAGAATTACTAGCTTAGGCCACACTAAAGCAAAGAGTGAGATGTACATGAGCTCTCGAGACTGGCTAAAGGTATCTTGTTTACGTTTTTCTTTTTTTCAAAGGGGATGAGGGGATCTCATGTAAAAGTTATGGGGGTGGTCATCCAAGATTTTGCATACTAATCGATTTTTTACTTCTGTTTTCACAGCGACATGGTTTGAAGTCGAAAAAACTGTTATTCTATGACTTGCTACAGAGCCTGGCTTTTAAACACTGCGATGGAGTCGTGGACATCCAGACAGCACCAGTTTCTTTAGACAGTACTGACGCTGTGAGTAAGATGCATGAAATGTAACTGATGTTGCAGACCTTTTAATGAGTTAGTCATGTCGAGATCCAGTAACGTTGATTTCAATGGCAATTAGGAAAATTGTTTAAGGGAATTCTTTCCTCCTATCAAGTAAGTCGAGATAAGCAGAACACCCTATTTTACATTCAAGGGAGTCGATGGCCTGCTAGTGTAGACGTATTCCAGTTTTCGTTTCTCTCCTCCCAAAAGATTCAGGTGGAGAGATGTGTCAACCGTACCTTACAACAAAGGAGATCGATAGGATTGAACCTTTAAGGTTGTCTGTGGGTAAATTTTTGAAGGGAATGGTGAGAGTCGCAGGGAGGATGCTAAACAAAATAAACTTTTTTAATTTGGTGATGGATGTTTCCTGAAACAGACAATTCTTCAAAAGCGAGTAAATATTCATAGCCGACATGTTCACAACATGGTATACACTGCAGATTAATTGGTTCTTCCATTTATGTTGTCCTCTCCTACAGATTGTTCGTCCTAAATTAGTCAATGCGCGTTACTGTGATAAGTTTGCGCATGTGCGATGGAAAGATGGGTCCATAATGCACGTGCACGTCAGTGGACCAATACACAGAAATTACGAACAGAGGATCTTGTCGGCTTTGGATTCATATAGAAAGAGGTGAGTAGTTTTGAAGAGCTGGCAGCGGTTGTTCAAAAGGTGGATAACGCTATTCACTGGACGAATCTCTATTTGTGGTGGATGGCGCAGTAAGTTTTGTTTACACTTATCCGCTGGATAGCAATTTATCCGTTGGATGGCGCCATCCACCCATTTGAGCAACTGGGCCTCGGTCGAGATAAAGCGAGTTTCAATTGTGTCCAAAATAAATCCAGGACTCTATATGCATGCTGGTAGTTTGTTTGAGGCAATGTTCTCTTTTCTAAATAGAATAAGAAAGATTGGAAGTTTTTGAGCTCGGTAAAGAAATAGAGAAAGAGGCTTTTCGTCGTCACGAGCGTGGGACAAAGAAAAAACTCCCCTGCGAGGAATCGAACCTCAGACCTTCGGATTCCGCACTCCGATGCTCTACCACTGAGCCTGAGGTCCGGGGTTCGATTCCTCAAGGGTACTCAGAATTTTTTGTCCCACGCTCGTGAGAAGATGAAAAAACATCTTTTTCAATATTCTCTTTTGTTCCATGGACATTTATTTTCGCGCGAGCCACTGAAAAAAGTCCCGGATGTGTCGCCTCATTCTGAATGCTGATTTGTTTCGCTTTATTTCGCTTTGTGATTGGTCTACAAGTCTCGCGCCACCCTTTCAACCAATCAGTGGCACCACTGAAGCTTAGCACGAGTGGCTCTGTGACGTCATTCTGTTCACGAAGGCGAATTCTTACGATGGCTTCTTGAGGAGAACATACAGTGAAGGTTTTTTTAGCTAATGGATTCTGAAGTTCATTAATCAAAATGTTATTTGGTTTGCATTGTAGGATGGAGTGGTTACAACAAGGAAGCAGAGAACTATTTGGCACGATAATCGAAGACCAGGTTTGTGTAGGTTTTTCTTTAAAAAAATAATCCATGATTGTGATGGTTATGCTTTACTACGATATACAATTGGTTTAAAAAAAAAACGTTGCTCCTCAGTTCCATGCGATCAGATGCGGAAAAACTAACACCAGCCTTGACCTGATCACTCGCCTTTTCCCGCGCTTGAAACCTGTTACCTGAAGTGGGCCTACTTCGCTACTTCCATTTTGATAGGCTGAAGTGATTTACCTTCATTGGTTATGTTACTGACTGTTAATCGTTGTTACAGGTAGCTGTGTTGATAGATACCTCCGCATCTATGGCGTCAAGATTGTTTCTTGTTAAGGACAAACTTTACAGACTCATGCAGGTTTGTTATAGCAAGAACAAAAGATTTTAGTTGATTTTGTTTCGTGCGTTGGCCTTTCGTCAGACACCTAAAGGGCCAACGCTCGTAAAGTCAGCTTTAGAAACTCTCTACGATGGCCAATTTACATTATCAATTCAGTTGATTAAACTAAATTATTTTTTTTTATGTCTTGTAGGAACAGTTACGTCATAAGCTGAAGTTCAACCTGGTGAAGTATGACACAAGAGTCCAAGCTTGGAGAGATCGATTGGTTGACTGTAACACACATGTATGTGAGAGGAAATGATTAACTAAGAGTAGAAGTCTAAGGATTTGTTGTTGAAAACCTCAGCTTTTTAAAGCATTTAACACAACTGTGCAGGGGAGGTTGCTTCGACGTAGTCATCAGCCAATATTTGTAATATTGTTTGTTGTGTCGCTGTCGTCTTTATGAGCAGGATGCTTTGAAGATCTTGCAAAAGAACCTGCATTGTCATCGCTGTTGTTTTCTTTCCTTCCTCCGAATTTTCGTCACAGCGAACAGACTATAATTTAACGGTTTTTTTTTTCTTTTCAGAACCTGGACAACGCATGGCAATGGGTAAAAGGTCTCAGCACTGGTGGTTCCACAAACACGCTAGCAGCTCTCAAACTGGCCCTCGCTGATCCTCAGTGTCACGCAATCTACTTGCTCACGGATGGACGCCCAGACCAGGTTACATTTTCATAGTTCTGTTTACTCTTATTCCTCGACCCTTGAGCACCTCGTGAGGATTTGAAGTTAGTGCTTGTAACGAGTTTAAATTTTAAAGAATTTTTCGGTTGTGTCGCTAGTGATTTAGGATTGTATTGGGTGTTCTTTGTGTTTTGTGATTTGACTAGAAATGCGTGGCCCAACCTTATCAAAGATGCAAAGACTAAAACAAATCGCGCAGCTTGGTGTCTTCTGTTTCCTTGCGCTTGATATTGTTTGCATTTTTTCTTTTTGTATCTGTGTGTGTGTGTTTTTATATTTCTGTTTTATGTTTCATTCTTTCTTTCAATTGCCGTTTGCTCCTTATAATTTTTACCTTTGATTACCCCTGTGGTTTCTTTGGGTTTGGTTTTACAACATTCAATTGACAAAATTGTTGCCCTCTCTTGCTGTATTCCTCAGTTTCTTACGGCTGTACCTCATTATCTTTTAGCCCCCTTCTTCTATTCTGGCCCAAGTACAGTTGTTGAACCCAGTCCCCATTCACGCCATCTCCTTCAACTGTGCGGACACGGAAGCAAATCAGTTTCTCTGTCAGTTGGCCGCAGAAACTGGAGGCAGGTAAGCCGTGTATTCCTGTGAAGATGCCACTGTCAACTTAAAGAGCTGCTTCGTGATATTTTAAGTCAAATGTACAGTTGTGACGAATTTACAACATTTTTGTTTCTTAAAGAAACTAACATGTGGTCATTCGTGTTTTTGTTTTTGTTTTGGCTTTTTTGTCCGGAAGATTTCACTATTTCTCTGAAGATGGATACGATACAGATGGTCCAAAGCCATTCGAAGTAAGTGTTTTGCTTTCTTGAAATAATTGCTCCGTAAAATTCCGGTACAAAAACTGCGCTGCTTGAACAAACATCTCTATGAATTTCAGAGCGAAGACCTGAGACTTTTGAGGGAAGAGATCGAGAAAGGTTTGGGAGATTTGCGCAAAGTTACCTTGATCAGAAATGAATGTGCGCAGCTCGACTGGTTTGGATCCAACACCGGGCGCTGCTCAAAGTAAGTAACTGAAATGCCATCTCGGAGCAAATTGTCTAAGTCAGAACTAGTTGGCTAGTCTGATTTCCATACTTAATCAAAGTTGTTTTATTGAGGTACCATGGACAGTCTGGTCAGGTCTGTCGGTTCCTATGTCAGCTCCACTCTTCTGACGATTTCCCACAAACAGTTTCTTGGAATAGCTTTATTACCCTGAGATTAGTCTTCTTTCCGGCTGTTTCGTAGATGCAGAGTGTTAGTGGGAAAGCTTTTGTCTTCCTGTAGATTATTGAACAGGCTGTAAGGAAAAGCTATTTTGATTACAGCAAAGTAAGATGCCTTAAGTTAAGCTCGATGAAAGACACAGTTCCCCGTGGCCGTCCAGTTAGGAAACGGAGTAGTGCATAAGAATGTGTTTATGTCTTAACTAAACCAAACTTTGTTTGGTATGAGGTCAAAGATAACATCAACAAAAGATTTGTATCATGAAATACCGACCTTCTTTCTTCGGATTGAAAGAGAATGATCGAAGGGCGGTAGCAACCTGTTTTTCTTTTGTATGCTTGTTTTCTCGGTTTAGTTATATTAATTCTGTTCCCCCTTGTAATTCTTACGTTTCGTACCTTTTGAACATGTTTTTGATATTGCACCTCAACAGGAGCCATCCAAGATCCGTCAGTGCATCCTCGCACAGGCCATTCTCAGCCAAACACACCATGACACCCTCCCCACCCGGCTCGGAATGCTCTGCTAGTGCCAGAATCCGGCCAGCATCTGCCAGGCCTCGACCGGCTAGTGCTAGACCCCGCCCAGCCAGTGCACGGATAACGTACAGCAGTCACAAAGACTACCTCGTCAACACTGCATGCCGGGATATTCCGCGGTCTCCTTCCCAATCCTCCGTTAGTCGTAAGATGGGAGAGACGAAAACCAGTCAGCTAAGACTGGGCCTGAGGAAGAAAACAGCGGATTCTTGGATGCTAGAAGAATCAAGACAGTACCTTGGCAGGAAACCTGAAGATTTTAAACAACCGAAACGTAATGATTTGGTTTTGCTGTTTAAACCTATAAGCGGTTATCATTGGAAATGTCCGGAATTTCATACAATTAAATGCAAATACACACAAATGGTAGCAACCTAAATAGGCAGGTATTTTTTGTGGATAACCGTACAAAATTTCACGTAGCCAGGTGTTGCGTTACCCAGAAAAATGCAATCTTAATTTTAAACATATTGATGACAATGACAATAATAATGATGATAAAACAGCCATTTTATGGTTTCGATTCTATCATATTCAGGTCAGAATGACTGGATTGTGAACAATTTCAGACTTTCATTTCTCCGATAATTCCAACTGTATTAACTTTGGATTAGTCCTTCGATTGACAAATTTTTATTTAGAATTCGGTCATTATAGTAAAGAAACAAGTGATGGAATTTGAGGAAACTACTGACACGCTTTCTTTTTAACTCCCCCTGGTCGTAAATCGAAGAGTACAAAACTTGGTCATTATAGTATCGACCTGGGCTCGGGTAGTAAAAGGTTTGTAGTTTGGGTCTGGTTAAAAGTGTGAGGTAAAGAATGACCGTGTAGCACAAGTTCTACTTACAAAGTTTTCACTGTCTTACTTTTAGGAAAGACCAAGAAGAAGAAAAATGGCTCAAACGGAGATAAAAAGTGAGTACACGATCCATTTCTACATAGCACCTTTCAAATTTCTAATGACCCAGCCTAAGTCTTCCTATCGAGCCCAACAAACAGTATCTGTAAGATACAACCTGTTAGAGACACTTTAAGCAACTTTAAATCGATAGCTTTACTCCACTCCTTTCAGAAAACTTTAAACGTGAACATTAACGTTTTAGGACTCATCAGCCGAGTGTGCATCTCTCTACACACACGGATTTCCCAGTATTCGATATTAAAATATTTCCAAGGGTGAGATCAAAGAAATCGCGGAGTTGCGTTCTCAGAAAGGAATGTCTTGCGTTGAAGAGTTTCTAGAAAGCAAAACAAAGGAACAAATGACTTCGCAGCCTTTGTTTATTTGTTTTTACTAAATTTTAAAATTGCATTTCTTTTAGCGACGAGGAATTAAAAGAGAAAAGGTAAGTTGAATGCATCAGCTCTATCGTATGTAACAGCATCGGAAAGGCTTGAAGGTGTCCCAACGAGCTAGCCCGTATTTTTCGGGCGAACTTTTGATATTCTCTGGGGCAAACACGTGTTGTTGGTGGCGAGTACTAGTAGCTGAGAAAAGTTTGTTTTCAGAATTATTGCAAAAGAAATTTAATTAGATAGTCGGGTATTTTTTTCAACCACTCAAGGGAGGTTTCCAGGCTTACCGAACCAAACCTCGTCTTTTTTCTCTTTATTACTTTATTATTGCGCCTGTTCTCTTCTTGAACGCAGAAACGGGCCACATTTCCCTGCACGCAAATCGACTTCACCATAATATAGGTTCCTTGTTAGTTCTAGATGGCTTAAGAAACATGGACTGGTAGCCAGACGGCTTACTATTCTGGACGCTCTCGCCCCTACGCTGATTCCTCACAGTACCAAGTATGTTCCGATATTGGACAAACATGTCCTCTCCAAGGTTTTTGACCAGGTAATTATATACTGAATCTCCAGACCATGTGTCTTTTAAGTTCTCTTCTTGTCTGCAGAAAATTTGAGATCTAGGCTAATATGTTCTTAGCTGATCGAAGTAACTTTCTTGGGGTAAGCTTCGTTCAAATCGCTCTTATCATCAAGAATCTTTGGCTAATTTACCTTGCATAATCTCTGGAGGTTAACAGAGTCAACATTTTTATCTTGTATTGCAACTCTCTGGTCGAGGTTATGCCTGAAAAACGCTGACCAGTCACCGACGTCTCCACAACTCAAGCGGAAGTCATCAATTCAACCCAGGAATGGTGATGACTTCTACTTTGGTTTTCAAAACGCCAGTCACAGTCGTTAAAAAAATAATCTTCAAGCGACTACAGGGTTCATTCAGTTCAACTTTTCGATGATCGTTTTCTCCATACCACAGTCGAAGAATAGAGAAGGATTCAATCTATATCCCTTGACAGAAAATTTCACCAACTCAAAAAATGAAAAGCAAGATCGCAACTGATCGCGGCTCGCTTTGGTAACATGCAAGCGCTTCCTCTCGCTTTCGGTTTTGTTTTAAGACCCTCAATAAAAGAAGCCTTTTAAAATTCTTTCTAGGTTCTTCCATTAGCCCACACCTCGGGGAGCAATCGCGATGAGGTACAACTGGTCAACCCACAAGGAGTGAATCTTAAGGCGTACGAGGCTCGGTTAGAAAAAGCCATCGAAGACTACAAAAGGTGAATAATGTCAAGTTAGTCTCTCTAAAGGCTATGTAACTTGTAAGGCCGGATATAGCTTATCCAAATTTTCTGCATCCCTTACGAGACCGTAGACTAGTCGTAGTCTGCAGTCTCGTTAGGGCGGATGTTTTCCAATTATCATACTGGGAAGTGCCTCCTCTGATCCCATGTGATTCGAGAAAAGATGTTCAAATCAGAATGGAAATGTCGCGCATTTACTACGCAAGTTATTTACATGGACTTTCAAGACCTCGAGCCTGTATTCCCCTCATGCGGCCGTTCCGCCTGCTCATTAAGATTCGCGTAATGACCGCAAAAACAGCAACCTATCTGAAATTTAAAAAGCAAACAAACGGAAGAGGAAGTAAAAAGAAAACTGCGGCTTGTAATTACCTTTTTTGGGGGTTTTATCGAAGGTGGAGGTAGCTAAAGTTGCCCGTTTCTGAGAGAATCCACGTAGTGATCTTTCACTATGTTATATTTGTTTCGTTTTCTAATGTTTTGTTTTTCTTCTTTCCTTTCTTTATTTTAGGCGTCTCGATGAGAAGGTGTTCGTCAACCTCAGTGATGAAGAAAGAATGAAGTAAGGAGATGCCTCTGTTGCTTTGCATATCTTTGGAATAGAAATTATTACTGCTACTTACCAGCCTCCTTCGCAACCGGTGTTTGGTCTCGTCTCACAATTCGCTCTCTCCCTTGTGACGAGGCTAGACAAAGGCTGCTAAGCAGACTACTTGCTAAAGCAGCTATATTTTTTTTGTTACCTTTCCGAATAATCAAACAAGGTATCCCGAAGACAGGATCCCCTCATTCCTAGACAACAAGCAATCCATATTGAATGACCTGGAGAGGCAAGGGTTGCCATTAGACCCGGAAGATATTACTTTGTTGGAGAGAGAAATCGAACAAGCTCAGACATACCTCCTACAGTCCAAAGACCTGCGACAAAAATCTGAACAGGTTAGTTGTCCTATTTACCGGCTCATATCATGAAGTTTTTTCTTTACATTTAGAAATCTTGAGCACATACCTTTAAGAGATGCGGATGGCATTTCGAAGTTCTCAGTTCCTTTCCTTGTAGTTTTGTAAAAATCATTTGACTGTAGCGTCTGGTTTAAATGCTGAAAAAATGTCATTCCAACTTAAAATGCGCCAAAAGTAGGCGTTTTCACCGGCTTAAAACGTTTTTGCTTTTGTTCTGTAAAATTATCAAAGCGGACAGTTGTGTAGATTGAAAAAAAAAATTACTATAGAATTTTGCAAAAATACAAAGATCTTGATTTTGATCTCCTAGAGGTAATAGACGTTCTCTTGACAATTATAATTCATTATCAATGAAAAAGTGATGGAGATATACAAGGTTATCAGGTTGAGTGTCTTTTGCTGATATGGTGTTTAAGTCTCACAACCTATTCAAACGAAAATGTATGGAAGCCATAATTAAGGGGAGATCATCAATCAGATCATAAGAGTATATGGTTAAAGAGCCTTGGTACAAATCAGTGTTTATCAGTGTGTTTCTTTTCCGAAAGGCGTCCCGTGAAATTGCAGAACAGCAAAGGAAAGCTCGCGAGGAGGCTGAGAACAAGAGAAGTGAACAAATCATGTCAAAGGTAAGAGATGGATTGTTATCCACGAGTGAGGGATTGCTGTTTTTTATAGCTTTTTATGTAACCGCTCGAGTGCAGGATCATGGGAGACGTCTGCGATCATGTATACGGTCTTTGTCGAAGTCCCTAAGTAACGCTAGCAGAGGCCAGTATCCCGGATGTGATCACTTGAGACTGACGTCACATTGGTTGTCAGTGTCAACTTTTTAGTCCTATTATCGATGTTATTTCGTTTATATTAGAATTTTACGCCGATTAAGATTGTTCGTAATTGTTCATATCACATCGAGGTCTCTTGAGTGACATTTTTTTTCTGCTTTCTTAAACAGCCTGCCAAAACTTCTCCTCCTCCGTCCCAGTCCTACTCCAACAAGAACCGCCTTCTTAACCACAAGGTCCTGGCGCGAAGCGAGGTGGATGGCTTTTACTACGCAGGCGTGGTTACCCGCTGTTTAAACCCTCGTTATGTCGAGGTTGACTTCCGGGACTTTGACCGGCAAGTGGTGTCGTCCAGATACGTGATCACCGTTCAAGGAGCTCGACCATGTCCCTCCCTCAAGGTATGGAAACATTAGGAATAGCTCAATTTAGTCTCTTGAAATTTCCTACGTCGACTCAGCGCATTGCTTGCTTTAATTAAGCTTTGCGTAACTATCCCAATAGTGTCCCCTCGTAACCTGTTGCGTGACCTGTTTTCAGGTGGGTGACTACGTGCTCGTTAAGACGCTTGTCCCACGTGAAGAAGAGGATGACGAGATTAATGATGGTGTGCAGTGCTATGTACCAGGAATCGTTCAAGTCGTTCCTCTCAGAAAAGCCCCAGCCACCAAGTGCTACACAATACTGCGATATAACGGGAAAAAGGTGAGTTCAAGTGTTCAGACGAACCATAGTTTACTCCTGTAGAGTTTGAAAAAATGGAAATATATGAATTTGGCTTTTTTGTTCAAGGTCACGATAGAAGAGGCAGAGCAAAAACGAGGTGGGAGGTTTGGGTCGGGTTGCGATACGACCTAAACCTCTATCGCTTTTGCACTCCTCCGCTGCTATGGCGGCGTTTATTATCGTGCTTCGTTTTACTTACTGAACTCTCTTAAGGCTCCCCTTAATTTCCGGCGCAGCATGAAAGTTTCATCCACCCCCTATTGTCGGTTGTCCCTTGACACCCCGAAAGAAATTATCATCTAATTTCTCCGTACAGTATCACTGCTGAATCAGACAAAAGATTTTGACAATAAAATAACATGATCGCCAACCAATGGATTTCTTGATTGTGAAAAAAATTCTCCTTGTCATTAGTTTTGGAAATGTATATAGAACCGTATGGAGAATATTTAGTTGGATGGCAAGAAGTAAAGGGCTAATTGTTGGCATTTTGTTAGGTGTCTCGGGGACCCATTTACTCTCTTGGGTCGTAAGAGGTACTGTGGGACTATTGTGCCTTGATAACACAGCTTAATGCCGAGCACGGTGATTTAACCTTTTGCCACTACTCGTACGCCTACAGTAAGAGCTGTTCTCTTCTTTGCTCCTAGGACGGGCAGGAAATGATAAAAGTAATTAGCGTAACTGAGTGACCTCTCTCCTAGATCAAGGGGATGAGTTATTTCTTGTTACAACTGGTGTAGCTCTCTTCAACCTGTTATAACTTCAAACCAATCTTCCCTGCGATTGAACTTATCAGATACCTTATTATTATTTTTATTTTTTATTTTTTTTTGCCTCTTGTAGATCACCTCTCTGAGAAATGACCTGGTGAAGATCTCTAAAGCGCGCTACACTTTCGCTTGTCGTTATATCCGGGACGCTTTGCTGACTGCTTATCGATCGTAAGTTAAATTGATCTATGAGTTGGCCAGAGTTTAGACTCTCGCTTTTGTTAGTCCCGAAACTTTCATAAGCCACCGGGGATCCATCTGCGTTGGGCAGTCGAGCCGGACTAGGAATTATTGTTCTAGGCATCCCTGGATCTCTTTACGACACAAAGTTTGCTATGTCGTTGACAGAAAATATAGGGGCCTACTGATGACAGTGCTTCAGCTTTGGCACGCGGCACTGAATCTTGAAAATACGGTTATGTCAATTGATTGTCTTATCTTCTCCTAGAACGACCCCTTTTGCCATGTATCTGAGAGACGGCGAAGACGATGCTGGCGTAGAAGACAAAAGTAATGAAGCATCTTTGGTGTTTAACCTTTTTTTTAAAAGTTTTTTCCAATTAACGGAAATAATTACAACCCAAAGATTAACTCAGAATAAGGTGACCTTGACATCCCTCATGCAGTGTGATTGGAAACCAGCTGTAGGCTATAAAAAGGACTCGTCCCCAAAATGTTAGCGACGCCAAAGAGGCAGAGAAAATGGGGACGTGATGATGATGACGTGTTCCTCTCTCGGTCTCTCGCAACCTCTACTACTTCACGTTCCATAACTGCCCGCGCTGTTAAGAAGACTGGAAACGAGTCAAGGACTAAGTCAAGCAATTACTAAAATCATTGATTTGAATTTTAGTATTACTGCTTTCTTCTGTAGATAAGGAGAGTGGCGAAGAATCCCCTCGCAGTCAGGCAAGCAGCCGAAAAAGTAGCCGCTCAGGCAGGAGTAGTAGGGCCAGCAGTCGTGGCAGCAGTCGTAAGGATGGCAGTAGAAGCCGCAGTCCTAGTCCCGGAGGAAGCGCTGAAGGCAGTCCTCCACCCTCCTCCAAAGAGGCAACACCCCGCAGGTCATCTGGGGACAGGAAACCTTTTGAGGAGCTGAAACAAGAGCTCGAAGAGGAACACAAAAGGCAGCTGGCTGAGGTGGAGAGGAAGATGGAGGATTTGCAAAAGCAGCTAGAAAGGGAAAGAGAACGGCGCGAAAAGGCGGCAGAAGAGCTGAACGAGAAACGACGGGAACTAGATGACGAGCAACGAAAACTCTTACAGCAGCAGATTGATGATCAGAGTAACAGGTACGGGCAGCTGTATTTAGGAGCAGAGCTACCAAGGGTTTTTGAGGGTGCGCGTGACTCCCCTTCGTTGTCAAGAGAAAGTGATGATTTAAAATCACTAAGTAGTAACACAACTTTGTTGGCCGCATGTTTCTTGTTGCATGTTTTTCTCAAGTTTCTCCTTTTGTCACTAAGAAATTCATAAATGATAAACTTGTGTTTGCTTTGAATTTCCAGTTATACTGATAGCACTGATAACTTGAGTATCCTGATGCAAATTGAAAACATGTTTCATTCCAGGTTTTGCCTTTATTTGGTTTTGTCGTTTTGTTTTTCAATACTAAACTCAACTCCTTCCCGTCCACCCTCCTCTTACAGGGATTAAGTTGCCCTTGATAGCATGAATTTAAAAAAAAACAAAGGCTAATTGGCATATTCATAATGGTGAATTTCAAATTGAATTTTGAACAGACAAAAAGAGATCCAAGAGGAACAAAAGCGACTTCAAAATCAACAGAATGACCTTTTAAAGAAGCAAAAAGACCAGCAAGAACAATTACTCATGCAACAATTCAACCAGACACAGCAACTTCAACTACAGCAACAGCAACTCCTACAACAACTAGCAAACAATCTTCCATCTGAAACTCGGTCCGAGCGACCCCGGGTGAAACTTCCCGACATACCACCAGTCTCTCCTCCCAGGTCTCGCTCTATTTCTCCGCCTAGTCCATCATCGGCTCACTCATCCCCACGCTCCACTCCTAGAGGATCAACCAAAGAGTCAGGCAAGGCTTCATCTAAAGGCTCGCGCTCTCGCAGTTCAGGTAAAAAGTCCACGAAGTCGTCTTCTCCACGTTCACCCGTCGCCTCGCCTCGGCCTCAGTCCTCAACGAGGTCTTCGAGTCATAGTCTTCCTCCAGGAACAGAAGACGACCGTGATGGAGATAAAGAAGAAAGTAAAGAAGGCGACAAGAAATCCAACAGCAGCGAGAAACGAAAATCTTCGTCATCTTCGTCCTCTTTATCCTCGTCTTCATCCTCTTCCTCGTCACCACCTGTATCAGATGATGAGCAAGAGGCCGAACCAGCTCCTCTCCCTGCTGGCAGTGAATCAGAGCCTCCTTCAGTCCAGATTCACGTATCCAATGGCAACGAAGCATGTCTGATGACAAAAGGATCTCATGGACTCTTGATATGTAAGGATTTATTTCTTATATTTTTTCTGTTCTTTTGTTTTATTTCTTTTTTCTTTTTTTTTTCGTTTTTCTTTTTTTTTTTTTTTCTCCAACGAAGGAAAAGAACACATAATTTCATGTTTGATCGCATATAGGTTAATTTGTGTACCGAATCTCTTATCAGAACTTTTTTTACCCTTTTGTTAGCTCGCCTTCCTCCGGACGAGGATCCCGCGGTTGAAACTGGACGTGTTCGAAGACCCGTCCAAGTGGGAGAAGAAGTATTAGCACGCTGGTCTGACGAAGGGTGGTACTACAGAGGTAACACGAGATGCATTTACATTACTCTGTTAAGCCTGTCCGTTCTTTTTGCAAGCCTGTTTGTTCGTATCTTCGTACGAATCTTGTCGTTGGCGCTTATGTTGGGTGCGGTTTAGTAAGAACCTTTCTTGATATTTTTGGACAATGCTGTAATTGACAACTGATCTTTGCTTCTATAAAACGCAAATTGCGATGAGAATGCCTTCAGAGATTCAGAAATTAAATAGCCTTTGAAACTTGTATGCGCCAGCCATTTAAGTTGTAAAGCAATTAAGGGAGGCGAGGGCGGCAGATGGACCGTAACCCTGACCCTTTTTTTTCGCGCGTTTTAGTATATGCCTAAAATCTTCCCTGGTCATCGTGCCGACTCGCTGCCATCGGTACTTGAATGAATGAGCACTTTGCCTGTTATAGAACTATTTTAGTGCCTTTCAATGATCACTTTATGTTTCTTTTCTCCTACTTACTGATTACCAATGTAACAGACACAAGATAAACAAACGGCACTTGCCACTTTTTCTCCAGGCAAAAATATATATAGACCAAACAGTCAGGCCGGCAATAACATAGACAGACGTCAAGAAGCAGAAAGACGTACAAACGCACAAACTTTCGTTGAAGCGAGCAGTTGGCGCTGTATTATTTGTTCGGGTTTGATGATCGTATGATTGTCCTCCTTTCTCGTTAGGCACCATTCGCCAAGACTGTGGAGACGGTAGTTACTATGTAGAAGACAGCGTGGGAGACTTGGAACAGATTTACCGTCCAGACATCATTTCAGAAGCTGATGATGCTGATAACGAAATTGATGTACATGATCCTGTAGTTGCCCTCCATCCTTCATTTCCTTACAGTTACGCGCCAGGTAAGGGCAGCGGTGAAGTTGTTCTCAGAAGTGCAGGGTAGATAGCCAGTCTTTGGTTCTGGGTACTTGGTCCGTGGATGATAGTCCATGCGTTATGGTCTTAGGTCCATGAACCATGATCTGATTGTTTATGGTCCATGGTTATCACCTCAGTGTGGATAGTCGCTCTGAAACAGTGCTCAGCGGCGGGCATTCTATTTAAGCTCGTTTGTTTCTTCCCCAGGCACTGTTTTGCAAAAGGACGAGTATGGGTTATGCGTACGGCATTATGATGGTATAGAAAGCGTTGTCCCACGCGAGGACACGTATCTTCTCACTCCAGAGAAGTTTGAGAGCGATTGTAGTTACATCCTGCAGTGTGAAGAAAGTTTGGTCGGCCAGGCTGTGGTGGCAAGGAACGACCAGGATGGAATGTTCCATCTGGGTAAGTAATGTCTCCAAAGAACTACATTTTAAACTTTGCGTCATCGGCAGGAAGGAACTAGTTCTTTCAGTTTGCTTCAGTTAAGTGGATCCTCATTAATTATTGCATCATTGTCTTCTATCTTTCAGGGACTGTGCGTGAACGTGTTGGCAATGGCCGCCAGTACATCATCGAGTGGGCTGATCAAACAGTTCAGTTACAGGTACTAACAATCACAGTTCACAGTTTGAATGGCGGAATGCCCGAGAATATATTATGTGGACGGTTTTCCAACGAGCGCTTCACTGTGTCATTTGCTTCCACGTCTTTTGACATAAACCTTTTCCCATTCATTTTTCCCAAGCCATTGTTTATCGATGTATTTCTTTTTTCTGTATCCCTCTAGACAACTCTATTTTCATCTTTTTGTTAAGATAACAATTTTGGAATTCTAATATATATTTTGATATATAACCAGATACTCTCCAAGGCAATAAGCGCGAGAGCTTGTCTGAATACATCATATAAATTTTGCTAATCTGACCAGAAACTGTCAACTGTTTCTTTTCAGCTGGTAGAATCAATCTTACTTAGGACATAGAGCATGAAATAGGCCAGTATCCGTGTTATCTCGTTTTCACTGAGAAATAAAGTGAGAAATTAATTTGAATCATTCTTCTATTTGTGACAAAAAATTTATGACGATTTTTTTGCGGTTTACTCTTCAGAGTTCTGGTTACATTTTTGGAGCCCACACGAAACGCCGCCCGCTTAACATAGGTGATCGTGTACTCGCACTCTCAGATCCAGGTGTGTAAATTTTAAGTGAACGTTTCTTAGCAGAAATAACCTCAGAAGTTTTTAGCATACTTGGATATAGACAGTCTAGCTAGTTGCCTTTATAGATGAGCCCTAGTAATTCCCTCATGTGGAGACGTGAATAGAAGGGATTGAAAGAGAAAAGCAAAAGCCAAGGTTGTAATCCCGAGATCGCTTGCGAAGTTGTGACGGCGCTATCATGTGCGCACATGTACATATCCCACAAAATCTGGTCGTTTTCTATCCCTAAGCCGTGTCTCCGTCGCAGCCTTTTGTGCGTTGCGTGACGTTAAAAAAAGCCCGCTTCGGAATGGACTATTCCCGATTCACTTAAAAATTTATTTGTTAAAAATGCGAGATGAAACTGTCCTTGGCCAGTTTTGCTTTACCTTCTGCTGTAAAAGTTGCGTGAATTCTCTTCGTCATATGCTCCTTTTCAGCTCTGTTTGTCTACTTACCTGGTTGGATCGCTGGTACAAATGGCCGTAGGCTGGTAATTAAGTTCTGCAATGGGAAAAGGTATGTTTCTTGAATTCCCTCCAATCCAAAATCTTACAAATTTGACTTGTTTCTCTTGGTTAATAGTTTACACTAATCTATTTCTCCTCTCATATTTTAAAGTTCAAGTCACGTGGACCCCCAGCAGTGCTTTTGGTTGTCACGCGACTACTATGACCGTATGGTGGAAAACTTTAAGAAAAAGAGCAAAGAAAACGAGAGATGACGTAATATTCCTGTGTCGTGGTCAATACGCAAGCTTTTATTGGCTTGTTTTTCCCCAAAGAACTGTTTAATAAATTTTGGCCAAGCTGTAAATAATTACTTTATCAATGCAGTTACGTGTACATGTGTTTTTTAATTATTATTTTCATTCGCACTCTTCAGATTCCAAATCTGTGTTGTACATATGGATAAATCAGTGCAATAATTTGATCTTTGTGAGAAGCGTCTCTTCAATAAATGAGATTAAGAGATACGTGAAAAGGTTATTTTAATAGAGCGAGTTCTTTTGTGTTGTTAGGGATACAAATATTTTGATAAAAGTCGTTACGAAGTTCATCCTATTTTTGTTTGCACTATTGATAATACAAGCATGAGAGTAAACCTTAGATTCTGTTTGGTAGATCAACGTTTAAAGGTGGGAAATGGAATATGCAAGGGGGATAAGTTTCGAATGAAACGGTGGAGTTTCGTCGGTGGTGGAGGAGTTATTACAAGATGTTTTGGTTTATGCAATGAGTTGATAGCGTAACTTGACCGCCGTAAAGAGATTGTAAAGTTTATCAACTCAGTTGATTAAACCAATTTATCATAGAATAACAATAGACCTTTTTCGGAGCAGTTGTGACGAGTTGATGGCCTTTTGTTTTTTTCAAGTCCACGCAAGTACCAATTTAACCACGACAAGGCGGTATTTTTTTTTGCGATGGTCAAGTCTTGCGCTGCAACATCATTGCGTCTCGGAAAAAAAAATAACGTTTGATTGCATATTTGACCGCGGAAGAGTTGTTCTTCGCGGCCGCACCGAGACCTTCACGAGGAGGTGATTGTGTGTCGAAAGAAGATGCTATTGACATGAAATTTACAAGATCAGGCAGTGCTACGTTGAACTGCAAAGTCCACAAGAATTGTTGAGTGCAGTTCGGGATACTGAGAGGGCTACTCCAAAACTGGAAATTGCTTTCGAAGACCTTTATAGACAGTACTCCGAATCCTACTGATAACTTTAAAGCTGGCGTGACTGACGGTGCATCATGGCGTGACTGACTGTTCATTATGTCGTCACTTTACCATTTGTATACACGATATCCCGTGAGACCCCTCGACATCATTTTTAGTTCGTGTAAACTCGGTCAAGGTAATTTCATTAGAAGTTAAACGGTTCTCTGCGACTTTCAGCTGTTGCTGTACAAGGCAATTTGATCCTGAGGTAAGTAAGTCTGGCAGGAGACGTATTTCTAAGTGTACGTTATGATGGAGATCCTTCGTTCATCCTTTAGCAGGAAAAGAGAACACCGTCGTTATTACCTTATTCGGATTCGTCTATCTTGTTGGTAGACCGGAGGAAGGTCGGCAGGTTTTCAGATTGGCGAGTCTAGTCCTAGAGGAACCAATCATTTGAAGATGTTTTAAAAAATCAGCGGATCAGTTCAAATTCAATTCCTGATTGTGTTACGGTTTCAAATTTTATATTTTATATCCATCTTAGGCAGACTTCTGTTGGCTTTAGGCGATAAATTGGAGTTTTTTCGACTTCGTGTTTAGCTCCTAAATTCGTAGTGAAGTTCTAATATTAAGAGAAATGGAAAAAAACTTTCCTGACTTGAACACGACGGCTCAGCAATTTAGTATGTTATGCTGTAACGCAACTTGCAGTAAAATCCTAATGGGGCAAATAAAGGGCAAAGCAGATACGTCCACACTGCTGCTGAAGTAAATTCTTTTCACGTAAAATTATTCATATTGAAATACCCGCGTCCAGATCTGAAGAAAATTAAACTACAAATACTTCGGACCGACGAATCGGGCAAAACACAAACGCTGATCGGCTTATTTGCATACATCTTTAAGTTATAGAAGATCAAATTAAATTTACATATGTAAACGTCAGAATCCGCAATGGACCAGAGTAAAACTGGTCTATGAAATATTCTTAGAGTGGGAAAAGACGTACATACTTAGATTTTGTATTTCCTACAGGCTAATTTATATATCAGTAGCTGCATTATTTTCTCTAGCACTGATACAGCTATATATTCAATAATTTGTATACGTGGCTGTCGATATGGGAAATAAAAAGGAAACGTGAAATGTCACGAAATCACACAGCGTGTTATTTACATCGGTAATGCTCAAAGACTTCGACTGTCTATTAGAATTTTCCTTTATGGAAGAAAATTCTGAGAAAAATGTCAACGAAAGATTTCAAAATAACTGTCTCCACACTTTGGCAAAAAGTTATGCTCGGAGCTCTTTTATTGTCAGCACAACATGCTTGCCCTCACCTATTTAGGTTAGACGGCCGACTGTAACCTGCCGCAGTTGAACTATTTACCATTTATTGAAAATCTTCACGGCTTCGATGTTAAATTTATAATTTAATCAGTTTTCCAGAAAAGAAGTTATGACAGACAGTATTAAACTTCTGATCTGCGGAAGCGGCAATGGAGCCCATGCCTTCGCGGGTATCGCCTCATCACATGGGGGAACTGAGGTCAGAGTGCTCAGTTTGTATCAAGACGAGGCTGAACGGTGGAGCAAAATCATGCAGACCGCTGATCTGGAGATCACCTGCCACCGGCGCGACCAAGAACCGAGCATCATCAGATCCAAGCCGGCTTTGATTACTAAAAATCCAGAGGAAGCTGTGCGTGGCGTTGACATTATAACTTTAGTGCTGCCAGCATTTGCTCATCGGGTTTTTCTGGAGGCTTTAAAGCCGTATATCGAGCCGGGTGTGATAATTGTTGGTCTGCCTGGGGCCTCGGGACTAGAATTCCAGGTTCGGGGAATCCTGGGAGAGAAAGCGAACATGTGTACGGTGATGAATTTTGAGTCGCTGCCTTGGGCGTGTCGCCTGGGTGAATTTGGAAGGAAATGTGATGTACTAGGGACTAAGGATTCAATGGTAGGAGCTATGCAGGTAAGCAGAATCATTTAAAACGCACGATGCACGTCGCTGCTACGGAGGCATAAGGGACTGAAAGTCTGATTTCTCCAGTTCGAATTCCGTCAGCCTCGCGCCAGACCTCTCCGTCCTCTAACCCATGTACCTTCTTTTGAACGCCGAGTGCGTTCGTTGGAATATTCTAAAAATACTACGGCTCATGTGAATGAGAGGCTTCTAAAACGGTCTCAAGGACAGTAAACTTGGTGAACCGAATAACAGAAGAATGCAAATATTTCAACGGAACTCGAAACCTGTTTGAATGGCCGCACTCATTAGAGAACAGATATGTCCATGTAGTTTGCATTGTTAGGATTTTTCGAGTCGACTGTCAACAGAGCATCAGGTGCTTGCTAGATGCTCTCACCATTGTACATTACCCCTAATTACTAATTAATCCTAATGCAGTGATAAAACACGTGACTTCTCTAACCTCCAGAGGGTCACTCGAATCCGTAACAATTGCGGTTTACGGACCTGAGACTGGTCTCAGCATGGCCGTGTTCTTTGTGCTTAGCGAGATTATCTCTCCCAGATAATCTACCAAGAACTGGAATTACAAAAGCACAAAGTAATTGGGCTCGAAAGGCATCCCAAATGAGCGTGCTTTAAAAACTGTTTTTTATTATAATTTTTCGTTAGGCTGGAAGAGATGCAGCACCAAAAAAAGACCCTGTTACTACCCTACAGAGTCTGATTGGCGACCACCCTCGTTTGAAGGTCTCCGGGCACCTTATTGGGATGACTCTCATGAGTCCTAACGCGTATGCCCATCCGTCAATCATGTTTGCTCAATGGGAAGGGTGGGATGGGAAGCCTCTGAAAGAGGCGCCCCTGTTTTACACTGGGTTGAGTGAATTAGCAGCAGAAGTCTTGTCAAGTGCCTCCGACGAGGTTTTAAAAGTGAGCAAGGTTGTCAGTGAAAAATCTGGTGTGGACACATCACAGGTAAAGACAGGGAAGAAGAATTCTTAGTGAATTAATATAGGCACACTGAAAAATTTTAAGAAGCTAATTGAAGAATCTCTTCTAGGCTGATCGCTGAGCGTCAAAGTTTATGAGAATTTTCTTCCACATTAATTTTTTCCCAAAATTATTCCTTTCAACCCCCGAATTTGTTTTTATTGTTGTCGTGGTCTGTGTAATATAAACTATGGTTGTACACTCATGTTCTATTTTTTCAGCTTTCTACCGTTTTCCCAACCTGTTGGGCTTCATTTAACTAACTTCTAATCAGCCTAGTGTCTTTGATTCCTCAACCATCCCATAGAAAGCGATAACATCGCATAGGAAGCATATTACGTTAACGAAAAAATAAAGTAATTCTATTTTATGATGAAAAAAGCATGTACATGAAATATTTTGCGTGCAAAAAGCGATCGTTTGGATTAACTCCCTTTTGATAAGTTTGTTTCTTTCTCCGCTTTAGGTAACGAGCATCTATGATCTTCTTGTCAAGTTCTATTCTCACGAAATTTCCGATACTTCAAGCCTGCGATCTTGTTTTTGCACAAACGCCGCGTACCAGGGTCTGAAGCATCCGATGAAAGAGAATATCAATAAGTCCTTCGTACCGGACTTCTCTCATCGTTATCTGACAGAGGATGTGCCGTATGGACTGGTGGTCATCCGGGGTATAGCGGAAATCGTACAAGTGGGGACGCCCACCATAGACAAAATTCTTCTATGGGCCCAAGAGAAAATGGGAAAAGAGTACCTTGTTGGGTCTAAACTTCAGGGTAAAGATGTGCCTTCTACGCGAGCACCTCAGAGTTATGGACTGATCTCGCTGGACGCTATTTTGGGAAGAGCCTAGTTTGTGCTCATAAGGGCGTCTTACTTTCAGTATGGCTGGTTCAAGAAATCATAAACTGGAACACAAAGATAGAAAATTATTGTCATTAACCTTCATGTTCCATGAGGCTTTCACAGAAACATTTTCAGGAAAAGAGGTGTCTGCCAGAGGATATTTTGATTTTAGAACGAGTTTTTATCGTGGATAGGGTTTGAATCTCAGTGATAGAGTGTCGTAAACAAAAGCTGAAGGAATCAGAACAACTGATTATTTTTATGCATTTTTCGTTTGTCGCTGAACTAATTTTCTAAGAGTTCACGGTAAATAAATGAAGACTGATCGACTCACAATGTTCGGTAATGTTTGTGAAGTAGAGCGAATCCATCAGTTTAACTGTTGAAAAGTCTCCAACTGGCGAACGTTTGTAAAATTAAACTGTTGTTCCGATTTTCATTGCTTAACAAGTAAGAGCAATGTCATTGGCATTAGTCAATATCTTTCAGCGCATTAAATGGTAGTCTAAACGGACTCATCTTAGAAACGACATTGAACGAAGTCAGCAGCCTGTAGGTATTTAGGTAGCAACTTTTTGTATGAATTTGCAATTTTTCAGCAACAACAATTTGGTATTTTAACGAGCAACTTTTCAGAATTTTACGCGTACAATCAAGATAGGCCTAGTCGTATCTCTAGATAGCCCCGCCCCATCAAGTAAATATGTGTTATTTGCCGGCCGGGAGGTCCGTTTGGTGAAAAACAATTTTCACCATACGGACCGACCTTTAGCAGGTAAATAATATATTCATTTTTTTTAAACTTGACGAGATTCTTTCCGAAAGAACCCGAATGATTTAGGGCTGTAAATACGGCAAGATCTTCCATAAACTGAACAATGTTTGAGCGAGTAACTGGTTAAAATAGAGGTGATGCAAATTAAAGAGAGATACCTCACCGAAACATTTTCATTTCCGCAATGATAGAGGTGATTTAAAAGGCTTCTTAACAAACTTTGAAACATTATATTTACAAGTATCTGTCACAATATGACACCTGTCGATTCGAGTGCAAGTAAGACAAGAAACGCGCAAGAAGATTTGAAAAACAACGGAACTAGTTTGGCAAGGACTGTCACGATAATGTTTTCTTCAAAAACAGTCAATGATCTGACTCTGATCGACGATTCATTCATGTTCGAAGATTTACCTCTGTTCATTAAGGAAACGGCGAGGAAAGTAATTGTGAGTAAATTCAAATTTTTTAATTTGAAGTTGTGAGAGTGTGCTCGTTTGTTTGCTGCAATGGCGTGTGTAAATCTGGTCTTTCGTCCACAAAAACTAAATTCGAATGGCACACTCCAACGAGACACAAGGAGATTTAACGCGGCCTTTTCTCAATAAATTCCTTCAGTTTCTGTTGTGCAATTTACGGTACAAATGTCCAAATTGAACGGACTTGGAAAGACTCACCGGGAGCATATATTTGTTGTAGAACTGAAATTAAAACTTCTCTCGCTCTTTCGCTACGAACAAATTGTTTGAGAAAATTCAGATATTAAATGAATGAAAGTTCCATCGTTCAGTTAACTGTAACCAAATACCTCACGTTTTTATTTTCTAGGTATTTTTTGTGAACGATTAAAATTGATTGCAGACGGTTTATAGGCCGCTTGTCAACCAACGTAACGACGCTATTGCTTACACAAATTCATTCTGAAACCAATATATTTTCAGTCAACCAAAGTGATTTGATAGAGAGAAAAGAGAGGATTCATAAGTTATTTATGGGCTTGAGGTAGTGACCGACGTGTTTGCTTAAAAATACCGCCCAGCCGGAAAAACGAGATATATTTATGAAAAATGGTAACGAAAGTTGGGATGTACTCGGCGACTCACGAAAGCGTTACCGTGGCCCGTGGGCAGAGATAGGAAAATACTGACCGGATCAAGAACCAATCAGATTGCGGGTGACCTCAGGATTTCAGGAAATCTGAGAAAACGTCATTCTAAGAACGAGACACAGCGAGTTTGATTGATGAACTGATTTATTTCACTTACTGAAGTAAAAGGAGTTCTGGCTACTCAGATTATCCTTTAACATTGTCGAGTTGCAAAGTTTGCCCCGTGGCGATCCCAGAAATCTGTGCACAAACGCAAGGATCCCTCTAGTCATTCATTACACGAAACGAAGTTCAATTACCACATTATCACATCCATTTTGAATCGCAAAATTCAGTCGCTTAATACAATAATTTTTTTTTGGCTGTATAGGTATTTTATTGATCCAGTAAAATTAGCTGGTTTGTAAAAAGCTGCAAAATTTGTCTCTCATTTTCCTGCAATTTGATTGATTTCTTCAAACAAACCTTGAGAATGATAGAGCCCGGAAGATCGTTCCACAATTAAGGGGCGGCGGCATGGAAAGATCGATCGCCGAGCGTGGTGAGTATTTTACCCCTGCAAGGAGCAAGGAGCAAGGAGCAAGGAGCAAGGAGCAAGGAGCAAGGAGCAAGGAGCAAGGAGCAAGGAGCAAGGAGCAAGGAGCAAGGAGCAAGGAGCAAGGAGCAAGGAGCAAGGAGCAAGGAGCAAGGAGCAAGGAGTAAGCCGTCATTGGAACGGAAATCATATCTTCCGGTGTCTCTAACAGAAATCAGCTCACTTATGTAGGCCGGGGCAAGACCATGTATTGCTTTAAAAGTAATTAAGATAATTTTAAAAACTATGCGATATTTTACAGGCAGCCAGTGTAATGATTTGAGCAGAGGTGTGATATGACAAAATCTGCTCTCCTGGAATATAAGGCGTGCAGCTGCATTCTGGACTCTGTAATTTGTGAAGATGGCACTCAGGAACTCCAAATAGGAGGCTATTACAATAGACCAAGCGGCTAGATATAAAGACATGAATAAGTGTCTCCGTGCATTCTTTTGTTAAATATTTTCTAATTCTTCTAATGTTACAAAGATAGTGAAACGCTGCAGAGCAAGTCTTCGTGATATGATCAACCATAGATAGGTTTGAGTCAAACCAGACTCCAAGGTTTTTGACAGGAGAGTGCGGAGCTATATTTACTTTGCCAACTTTAATAATGTGTCCAATATCAACTTTGGCGAGCTGCTGCTTCGTGCCAATTAAAAGAAACTCAGTTTTTTCCACGTTTAACAATAGTTTATTCTCACGCATCCAACACCTGATCGCCTTAATACAACAATCAATAGCAGTAATGGCATCTAAGTGACCTGTCTCATCTGCGGGGCGGAAAGAGACGTAAAGTTGGGTATCGTCTGCATAGCAGCGGACAGATGGAAGATATTTTTCGACGACGTCTAGTAACGAGCTCGTATAGATGGTAAACAAGAGCGGTCCAAAACAGGAGCCTTGGGGTACTCCGCAGTTCAAATCAAACTTCTTCGACAGACACCCACGAACTAATATCCTCTAACTGCGCCCTGATAAATACGATCGGAACCACTTGGACACCCTGCCCCCAAGTCCCAGCGTATTGAGTGCTTCCAGCAAGATATTATGCTCGACTGTATCGAAAGCAGCACTTAAAATCGAGTAGCACTAGAAGGGTTACATGTTTTTTATTCATATTGAGCAGGATGTCATTCTTCACTTTCAGAAGAGCAGTTTCAGTGCTATGATGCACCCTGTAAGCTGATTGAGCGTTCGGGTATAGATTCGTGTCGACCATGTGTTCGTGTACCTGATGGAAGACTGCTTTCTCAGTGAGCTGCGATAAGAAAGCTGAATTGCTTACTGGTCTGAAATTCTTGAATGTGATATCAAGACCAGGCTTTTTGAATTACGGACATACTACTGCCTCCTTCCAGGACTTAGGAAAGCGTCCGGCTTCTAATGATTTGTTAACGATCGTAGTAATGATGGGAAGAAGAGCATCATATCTGCTGACCAAGCGAGAGGGCATTGGGTCGAGTGGGCAAGACTTTAATGTTGAGTTATAGATAAGCGACTTAACACTGTTGGCAGACAGGATCTTGAATGCAGATAACGATGGAGTGGACCGAGTAAAGCCATCAGCAGGGGTGGATGCGGAGACAGGTAAATCTGTAATATCAGCATCGATTTGTCTCTGGATTGTAACAATCTTTGACACAAAATACTTTCCAACTTCGTTTGCAAAAGTGGGGGCGTGCAGATTTGAACCGTTCCGACAAGGATTGCTGTAGCGAGGGTTCTGTTAAGAGGAAACTAAATGTCAGTTACATGAATTAGCATAGAGCGATATATCAGTAGCATGAAACAACATCATGGACTCATTATTTATTAAACAAGTCTATCATTTGATGGTCTGTGAAAGGCGGAAACTAAAGTCAGGCAAAACTGATAAAAGAACTGAATTACGCCCAATGCAAAATTAGGGAAGGTGGGCAGATGAAATTAGCACGAAACTATATTATTATTTATTTTCTCAAGTTTCAATTCAAATAATATATAATACGCGGAAAACATTTCTTTTCATCTTTGATTTCAGTATTCCCAAATCTTTGTCAAATACAGCCAGTACAAATACATCTGATCTTACCGGAACACTGAAGTGATTATATACCGGAACACTGAAGTGATTATAACTGAATTGGACTGTGGATCAATTTATCCAAGTTGTGGATCTATATTTGTTCCCGAGAAACCGAGCTCGATATAGGTGACTCGAGCTCGAGGGCCTACCCGAGGCATTTTCTTTTGTATGTTAAAGTAAGCTAAAGCGTGAGTCAATATTTGCTTGGCTCTTTCTAAGCTTTTCAAACTGAGAAAGCTGGTTTGATGCCTTCTATCGAAAGCTAGAATGCAATTCATCAAAGCGTTATTTTTAATGAATTGTGCGTTAGACATGAATTTTTTAAGTTTGTATAACAAAAGATTTGGTAATCACAAGTTATAAGTCTTCTAAAGTTGTACCCCGTTGGACACGTCTGTTGATTCAATTGTCGCTAATTTTAAACTTAAACATTAATATTGCAGAGCTTTCTATGAATTCATTTATTCTTAAACTATATTTCTACTGAGGAACTTCTTAAGACATTATTCAAATCAAATGTTTGCCTGTTTGTCCACTTTTGTCTATTTGAAAAGATCTCATAGACAAAACTATTAATAATGTTTGGAAGGCGTCAACTGTTCTGCAAAAATAAATGTCAGAATTACAAAAGACAAGCGATTACAGCTATCCATTATACGTCAGAGAGTTACTGATTAGCTGCAGGACATTATTTCATCTTTCCAGAATTAGACTCAAGGGAAAAGCTTAGAGCTGTAAGATTGAAACTGTCAATTACTATTATCAATTATTGAAAATATATTTAATGTAAGGTAAGGAAAGCCGTCAATGTTCCCCATGATGTCGCCAATTCAAGTTCTCGTTTTGCAGGTGTTATCTCTTTGCTATTCGCTTTTTAAAATTCGTCATTACAAGCATAATATTTATAATAATATGCATTAACTTCTAGAAGCGACTATTAAGTTCCTGTATTGATTACTGCTCTTCGATAGTCCTGCAGATGAATTATCTGCTGAAGCTTGGAAAATGAAACACAGCCTTTCACAACGTAGAAGCTGTCTTTTTACGATGATGATGTTCGTCTTGTTTGGACTGGCCATGACACAAGGTGCTTTCTTTTTAACGTTTTATCGATGCATTCTTAATTTCTCTTCATATCAATAAAGAATTATTTCATGCTTACCGTGCGTATATCGAGTTATGGATCCTTGTGGGAAGTTTGGAGAGCACGAGAGAATGGTACGTAAGAGCTGCTCGAGGCCCAGCCGAGACTGAACTCCAGCTTCTTATGTACTATCCAAATTTCTTAAGTCCATCCATAACTATAGTTGCACAGCTAAAATCATGAACCAATTCTTTTACAACAAAGTGGCCAACTTGTGTTTGAAGAAATAGTTTTTATGTTATTGTGTCGGGTTTACCATGTAATCGCGATTTACCCGAAAACAAAGGGTGAAAGGCAAGACATAAATGAACAAGAAATATTTGGTAACCAAAGCTTAACTGCTGATAAGAAGCTTAAAACGAACGAGTTTCTTGCATTTACCACGAGACCGTGAAGTAGATTCAGCATGTTTCAATTGTTGTTTATTAAAATTCACGGCCAGAAAATTGCGAGGCTTTGCCTTGAAACTTCTTAGAATTTTAGGATTTAAACCAAAATCTTCTATTGAACAACATATTAAAACTTGAAAATAATGTTTACAGTTCGGAAGAATTACCCCCTCGGCGCAAAGCTTCAATTAAAGTCAGTAAGATGACTTTGTTCTTTTCCAGACGTAATTGGCATCGCGTTTGGGAACGAAGTACCTTTAACTCCAAAGCTAATTTCTTTGCTTCAAAGGTCCACATTTTTGAAAAAAAGTATAGTAAGTTAGCATACTTACTCTTCATTTGAGCTCCAAAACGTCTATCTAAGTCGGGATGGAACGGTAAAACAATGTCGAAAGGGTTGAAAACTCGACGAGAACTCGCAGCTGGAATGAAATTGCACAGCACACGTCATGTTATGGATGCACGTGCTAACATAAGCGTTTTTGACATGGAATTTCCCATTTCTTCTCTCCAACTGGTGCATTCATGGCGACCTCTTTCATTTTTTTGGGGTCCGAGGCGCTAGAAAATATCTGCGAAGTTTCGGCATGCTAGTTTTAGCTTGAGGCTCACATTTTTAGCCCAGTGAAACCATCAATTTTTTTACGGCATAGATTTATATCTGAATTTATAACTTCAATGCTAGAATTGAGCAGTGACTCGGTTCTATATATGTAAATGAGTCATGCAAACCCGTCAATGTTTCTGAAAATTGTTAAACAGCATCGCACTAAATAACTCTGACCTAGATTATGACATTTCTTCGACACAGAAATATATTTTTTGCACGATATATGAAGGGGAAGCTTTATTTGAACTTGAAATGTAAAATCGAATCTTGACTCGATTCCTTACAGGTGTTTCTCACGTCAACTTCGAGCTTAAAGAGTTTGCTTACCTCAACATCACAAGAATCAGCTCACAACTTGTCCGAAAGGACATCGAGTGTGGATTTGCCTGTTTGGAAATCACTTCATGTTTCTCTTATAACCTGGCTGCATTTCCCGATGCCAATGGAAAACTGTCATGTGAACTGCTTCCATCGGACAAGTATAACAACTCAGACAAATTAATCTACAGCCCGATTTTCAACCATTTCAGTATCCCGGTAGGTGCAAATTTATTTGTTTCAGTTTTTGCAACTGACAGGAAAAAAAATGGTTGTCAGAGGAATAGTGTGAGCTAAATTTATAGCATTATTAGTGGCCAACGAAAGTCGAGAATACACATTCGGAAGTACTTTCATCAGCCCATGTTCTCTAATTTTGTATCATCATAGTGTCCACCAATCACAGACCGTCGATTTATAGAGCTGTTTAATAAATAAAGAGTCGTTGATATTGTTTCATGCTACTGACAGTTTATTCACTTTAAACAGAACCCTTGCTCCAGCGATCCTTGCCGTTGATATTGTTTCATGCTACTGACAGTTTATTCAACTTAAACAGAACCCTTGCTCCAGCGATCCTTGCGTGAACGGTTCAACTTGTGTGGCCAAGTACATCGATGATGATTATCAGTGCGCATGCTCTCCAGGATTTAGAGGAAAACAATGTCAAATAAAAATAGGTGTGTCGACGTAGCATGTTCAATTTATTACCATCCAACTATATCTTGCTCAGTGCTACATTTATTTCGATATCTATTGCGACGTAAGTGAGTTATATCCCGATTTTTTTTCTTTCTCAAGTTCTGGAAAAAGACTGCAAAGACATTAAGATGCGAGGTGAGTCTGGGGGAGATGGTATGTATCAATTGGACCCGGATGGAGGAAGCCTTTCAAATGCATTCTGGGCCTACTGTGATATGACGTCATACAATGGAGGTTGGACCATGTGTTACACTACCGACGAATATGTCAAACCCAGGACCGAGGTCACATACAATGCCTCTTTTCCTTATGGAACTGTCGGCTACAGGACCAACTGCAACAACATCTCTGTAAGCTGATTGAATAACCTCTTATCTCTATGAATAAGGATCGCTAAGTATATGTGCATATGGATCGCGAAATACTATTTCATTTTTAGCCTTTTGCATGACACACACATAGGTGTTTCGATGTACATAATTGTTTTTTAGTATTTTTTTGTTAAATTTAAGAAAAGTTTTGAAACAATTCTCTCCTTATGTATAATGCATTTCATATACACAGATCTATTCGTTCACTGCACTAAAAATGGCTGCTGCTCTGTATAATACAGAAAATACTAAAGCATATAAAACCTGGACTAAGGCTGTAAAAAAAGGTCAGAATTTCACACCATATAATACGAGGCATTGTTTCTTTTTTCAGTTTACAGAGATTATGTTCTTGGATCATCAAACTTTGGCTAAAGTGTATTTCAAGCGGAGAACCAACCAGTCCATAACGGCCAATTTGAATTAAGGGAACCGTGCTTCTACTTATGGACTGTGGGACGGTGTGGGAGTGAGCGACGCCTTCCACTATCAGCTACTGATTTTTAATACTTCATTCTACAGTGGCTTCTTCGTTTCTGGTTACAGAAATTGTTACAAGCAGTGTGATGACTGGTGTGGCGATGGAGTCTCCCCATACTTCCGTACTGCATCTAGCGATTCGCATTACTTTGGTGTGGCCTTTAACACCACTGGCCACATACCACTCGTTAAAAGGCTCATCAGTGTCGGTCTGCGCTGAGACATTTACGAACTTAGCTGCATAATTTCCTTCTTATGTATGTTATATTTAAACATGAGCATAACATATTAATCTCATCTAAGCTTGTCCCGATTGTGCACGGCAACTTCTGAGCAATTTTTTGTGTCCAAACAACCTCGAACAATTTTTGCCTTATTGCGCAATTTTTGTGCAAAGCATGGCTGTAGGGCACATTTCAAGCACAAAAAAGTCAACAGTTTTCATCGAAAACTTTAATCAAATTTCTGAATGTTTATCAAGACTTGAGAACTTTTCTCATGCCTGTTGCGATTCTTATCTGATATTGTAAGATGGCAAGACGTCAAATGAAACATGTATTTTTTTCCTTTAGGCATAAGAGTATCCTTAAATTTCGCCCATATTTGCGAGAAGTTTACTACAGTTACGTTTTAAGCTCTTTTTCTTGACGAATGTTTGCAATTATTGTGAGGAATGAAAATAAAGATTTGGATTAACGTTTGAATAAAATATCAAGAAATTTAGGTAGCAACTTTTTGTGTAAATTTGCAATTTGTCAACAACAGCAATTTGGTATTTCAACGTGCAACTTTCCAGAATTTTACGCGTACAATCAAGACAGGCCTAGTCGTATCTCTAAATAGCCCCGCCCTACCAAGTAATAACAATGATAATAAGATACATATTTTAAGAGGAGACCTCCATCACTCTAAGTGGTTTTCAGGGGCGTATGCCGAGTACATCTGAGGTTGGTGTGCTTCTGATGTCCTTGCCACTATAATCTAATTTCTATAACGTGGTGAACCAATCCTTCAGAGTAACGCTGGATTCTACGCATTTTTCCAAAATATAAATTTATGTTGGTCTGCGAAATGTTCAGAGAGTGAGGCATGTAGCATAATATTTATCCACTATATTAATTTAAGTATGTTCAGAAATGGCTTCACGTTGGTTGGGCTCGTAATGTCAGCCAAACTTCAGGTGATTCCACTTTTAGGATGCATAAATTTGCGAATAAAAGGTCATGATTTCCATGATAAAAGGCGCACCAGAGTTGGCTTACAATAAAAGACAGCTTTAACTTGAAACTTGAAACTGCATGGTAATTGTATCTTTTCGCTTAATGTAACTCAGGATGTAACACACGCCAAGATTTGCCCATCCTACACCTATGCGCAGATTGCATAAATGTGGTGGAGTCTGTGAGGCAATACAGTAAAGGAAGAAGTAGTATTAGTGTTTGAAGCAATTTACATATTGAGTCAGTAGAATCTGTGTCACAATACAGTAGAGGAAGATGTAGTAGTAGTAGTAGTTGAAGCAATTTACATGCTGATTTAGTAGAATCTGTGTCACTATAAAATAAAGGAAGTAAAGGAAGGATTATGTATTTTTAATGCTACTTATACGTACGTTCATCGGCTTAGCAAAGCAATAAACAGTGAAACCGAGGTAAACAGTTGATATTTTCTGTTGGCATCAAGCCTATGTCTAAAGGGGAAAACTGAGATTACAGGTTATAGAAAAATGGCTAATCATGTCTTAACAATGTTGTAATCAGTTTTTTCAGTTTTTTTTTCTAAAGCAACATCGCAGTCCCTTATGAAAAGTCTTGATTTTAACTTTCCGTACCTGCAGTAAATCGAAAACGAGTTCGTAAACATCCATTTGTAATATGAATGATTCGTTCAATTCAACTGATAATCACGCAGCTACATTTGTAAGACGAAATTGCCAACCCGCGTAACGAGAGGTTATTCAGTTCTTGTTTTAAATCATTCTCTGATTGGCTGCCGCGTTCAGTGTCGTTGTCAGGGGCAGATATTTAAGTCAATATGTCATTGGTTTCCTAGGGTGAGAAAAACTGTTATTGTTTACGTAGTAAAGACTGTGACTGTTATGTGGCTTCATAAATATAATCAGAGATGCATTTCGAACTCGTCCTAAAACAGTGGAAACAAAAAATGCGTTTTAAATAAAATCTGTTAACCACTAAGACGTTCAAGCGCGTTCGCACGTTTTCTTTCATTTTTTATCTTTCACTTTTTCCTAGACGTGATGTACGCCTGTATCCACGGCAGGAAGCTAGCGCTTTTCATCGAAATTTAACAACAGTTTTTGAATTCTAGTTAATAATATGGTTCAGAAAGAGTTACCTCCAACTGATTCCTCCATAGAATTCCACCTTTCGTGAACGCAAGTCTATTTAAGATATTATCTCGCGAACACAGGCCTAGTCATTTAATGAATTATTTGGATGGACCCACAGGTGTTGCTTCTTTGAAAAAGTATCCTACACTTCACACGACAGATTTAAAAACTGAAGACGCTGAAGGTGTTGTTATCTGCACTTTAGTCATGATGCTCCGGATTGCAACGGCGCTGAATCCACGACCGCAACAAATCGGTCTAGCTTTAGTGATTAATATTTCTCTTTGCCAAAACTTAAGGTAAATTGCCTTATTTATTAGTTCTTCCTGCCCAAAAGAAAAAGGAACTTAGTATTAAATCATGACAATGTTATGCAGGACATGAACCGAATTTTGCGTGGATCTTTTCTGGCTAGGCATCAAAATACGTTGTCTCGTGCAGCGATATCAAACGCTGACTTTTACCATTTAATAAAGGGAAGGATATCTTGTATTTACTTCTTTTGAAACGCCGATAAAATACCCCTCCAAAATCGACAGTACAGATCATTGTTTCACTCGGGAACAGGAAAAAAAAGAGGTAATGGTAATTGTCTCGCAAATTTGTGGCCATATTTCACAGGTCACGCCATCATTTTTCGGCTACGTATCCCAGAGTCCATTCTTTCTTTCGACGGTGAAACGAGAGTTAAAGAGCGAGATCGAGTCGAGTAAACTGATTCTTTGGTCGGCACGGAACCGGAGGCTGACAATGTTATGATACAAATTAACCTTATTTGTTCAACATGTAAACTGCTGTGTTATCATGTCGACAAGTTTCCTGTTTTTGTAATAACGGGGCCGCCCTCAGCCACTTTTCCGTGCAAAACTAACTTAGAAATGATTTCTCTCGTTACAAGGTTTCCATCGCCAGGATTCCTCTGCGGTTGTGTCTTACATCAACTTCAAACCTGAAGCGTTTTCTTACTTAAATATTACAAGAATTGTTTCAGAACTTGTCCAAGATGGTAGCGAGTGTGGATTTGCCTGTTTAGAAATCACTTCGTGTTTTTCGTACAACCTGGCTGCATTTCCTGATAACTGGGGGAAACTGTTGTGTGAGCTGCTTCCGTCCGCACAGGGAACCCAATGAACTTATCAGCAATCCCATATTCCATCATTTCAGTGAAACTGTAAGTGCAATCTTGTTCCAGTTTAAGTTATATGTCCTTTCCCCCTTGAGTAAATCAATTGGGGCTGCTGCTGATAGGAAAGTGCGTGATTGGAAGTGTCATTTGACAGCTGTGATTTTGTACGATAACTTCACTCAAGAGAATATAAACTGTAATTCTCTTGCCTCAGTGACACAGACCTCGTTATAGTAATGGTGGTCCCTTTGTTAGAGAGAAAACTTAGCATGTCAATCTTGAATATCTCAATTTTGTTAAAAACGAATTATGATATACAACTAAGCTATAAATGCATATAAAGTGTTTCTTACTTATGATCTATTAGAAGAAAGAGGCACAGACGTCTGCACCAATAACATTATTTGGATTCTTTATATATTTATATTTATATATCACAAGAAACCAGTCACCAGTTCACACTCCGTCGCGCCTTGTGTGCCGATTTAAAAATGCTTAACACTTTTGACGTCATCTGTGATCTCTTTTTAAAACAGACGTAGGACAACATGGAATCTATTTGTTGTTTAACAAACAAGATAACAATTCTTATTCTATTTGTTGAAACAGACTCCTTGCTTCAGCGATCCATGCATGAGCAATGCAACTTGTGTGGTAACTTTTAGTTACCAAGAAAACGATTATCACTGCAGTATATGTCCACCATTTTACGACGGCAAAGACTGCAGTAAAGGTATCTCCTCCTCCGCGTCTTCCATCTCCATTCTTTTCTTTTCTACTCGTTTCCCATCTTTTCCTTAAGTTTCTTGCTGTTACTCCTTAGTTAGTCTCCAGGCCGTAGTTGTTCGAAGCACGGATGACGATATCCATCTGACTACGCTTTACCAAAAGCAAATACCTTAACAAAATGAATTGATTAAAACCTTCAACGTTCGAAGAAATTTCAATGGTTCCTTAACTCCTAATAAGTTTCACTTCTGATAATACGAACCTTGTTCGAATTCAATTACCCTCGAATATTCGAATTTTTCGAACTCAGCCGTACTCATAAGTCATACTGATAAACCAACTTCTTTTACCCACATAAACTCTGGTATTGTTCCTTTTAATATTCAGGTCCATTTGTTGGACTTCATTGCCTGGACATTAAGGAACGAGGTTTTTCCCGGGATAATGGCATGTACTAGTTGGACCCGGATGGAGGAAACCATTCCAGTGCATTTCAGGCCTATTGTGACATGACGTTACACAATGGAGGATGGACCATGTGTTACACTACCAATGAAAATGATGATCTGCTCTACAGGGACTTCCTGGTTTCTGCCCACACAGGGGGTTGTTTCATGACATGCACCAATTGGTGCTCCAATGTTAGCGCGTCATTTTTCTGCATTGCGTTTACTAATTCACATGGCCAGTAGGGTGGCATGGCATTTGGTGAAAAAGGTCATGATGTCCATGATAAAAGGCGTATCAGTATCGGATTACAATAAGGTTTCTCCTTTCTTGGTCCCACGAAGGCAGATCTAAATATAACTAGACCCTGTGAGCAGGGTAACTGGGATACCTGGATGGTACTGGATCCTTGGAATCAAGTGTAGTGATACTACGGGTGTCGGACTAGTATACTGAAATAGTGCGCTCAAGTCTGGCCAAGGGCATATACCTATTTCAAAACATAGGCATGCTATGCATGCAAGAGTTCCTTTTTTTGTAGGGTGGGTGGATTACTTGAAACATTGTGAGTGATGTCTACATTCTTACAAAAGTAGAGAAGAATATTAATGTAGGAAAGAACGAAAATGTCGAATTACCTCACTCACAGGTATTTTGTGGGAGATTATGTGTGTTTTGCGAATAAATGTAACCAAAAATAAACTGTATTTGTGCCACGGATACCTGTTAGTACAAAATGCAGACAGCAGACTGCAGACCGGATACAAAATATAGACTGCAAACTGCAGAGTGGGTACAAAATGCAGACTAAGAATCTGAAGAGTTTTTACGTCTGGTATATAATAATATGTCATCTTACAGCTTACCGAGCGTCACGCAATCGCTTTTCTGCAATCCGCCTTCACGATTATTTGCACTATTGTGGAATATTCCTTGCCCATTTCCTGATGAAAATCGATGGCAATATTATTTCAAGCCTTCAATATAGTCTTCTTACTTTGCGCGCGAGTTGGTTGGTGTGATGTCTGTACAGATTTTATCAACGTAATAAAAGTAGATGATGTGAACAACAGTGATGGTAAAGCAAGCTTAAAACGGCAGAAATCTCCAGAAATTACAACGGATACACAGGGTATGAGTAAGTTTTATTGATTTTACGAGAAAAATATTCATATTTCGAAATATGTATCGTTGTAAATCGACCATACTTCGTTCCCTGTACTATTCCTTATAACGTGCAGTTCCTCTCGTAACTTAACACCAAGTCGCACAACGCGTGACGCGTTCAGGAATTAATCGTTGGCTTTTTCTCGAGACGTGAGCTTGGGCCGCTTGTGACAAGACAATTGCGTAAACAATATTTAACATAACAACATTATACACAAAAAAACACAGGGTTTTGGATCACGTATTTATTAAAAAAGAATATCCATACAACTACAATGAAAACAAACGTAAGATTCACCTTTCTGATCGTGAAATTAATACCATTCGTACTGTTATCGTAGCTACGTTCCTTGCCATCAAGTGAATCCAACATGTCGTCTTTCTTCACAAGCAGTTTGCATCCATATAGTTATGTTCTTCAGTCTCGCGGTAGTAGCGTTGTTCAATAGATTGCATAGAGTATATGCAGTTTGGTTTCAGATTTCAGATTTTGCTTTTTACAACAAGTGAACGTTTTTCAACTAAGACATTGGCATACTTAGCATACAAGGCATTCAAGGCCATCATGGCTTTCAAGCGTTCGCGACTCAATCCGTTCCAAAATTACCGCTCAATAACGTCTTTCAGTGTGGATTAGCCGCGATTAATACGACTTGTATATGCGTCTGTAAGTATTTTGCGCGTTTGCGCTATGATGCTCCAGGAGATCGCAATCCAAATACGTTGAAATGCAAAACAACTGACTAAAGAGTTTCATGAGCAAAATCTCGTGTTCGTCATGTGACCCGGCCCTGTCTGTGCATGACAACGTCAATCATCATCAAGATAACACGCGTGATCAGCATGTGAACACCTCATTGGATCACAGTTAGTTGTCATGGTGTCGAGGGATAACACGCGTGATCAGTATGTGAACACCTCATTGGATCACAGTTAGTTGTCATGGTGTTGAGGGCCCAATGACCTCTGGGTACTATTGCGCAATTTTTCCATTTTGTGGCGGAGGAAAAAAAAAAAAAAAACGACAAAAAAACAAAGGCATTTTATGACTGGGCTACCACAGGTATCCCAGTAACATGCAATTGTTTCAAATATTTTCTGGGCGTTCAATTAGTAAAAGTTTGCTTGTTGGTGCTAGTCATTTCCTCTTATTTCTTCTCTCCTTGACACCATTTTAAACGAAATGAACACTTGAGTCAGACCAAGTTATTTATCGTCACTGGTCATAATAATTGGGTTTAGAGACTCGTCGCTGCATGCGTTTCTTTTTTATTAACTCGTGAATTGCGCGCATGCGCAAGAGCGAGTTATAGATACGATGTGGGGGAATGGCATTCGCTCGCTCGCTCGCTCGCTCGCTCGCTCGCTCGATTGGTCGATTCCTGTAAACTTTTTTTCGATTTTAGGCTTTTGAGTGCATTTGATAGTTTTGGGCGAGTAACAAACAAACGAAATAGGGACCTTTGTTGCTAAGAATAGTGGTGGGGTGAAAAAGAAGCCAATGATAATCTTAAAAGAGTTTAAAACTGTACGTTTTTCATCCGTGAATTAAAGTTTGCCTAATCTCCGAATACACTTTTGTCTTTCGCGGCGTATATTTCATTTATGGTGTCAATACTTCTATTTTTCAATGTATATGTGCAGGAAAATGATAATTGTCCGAAAAAGAAAACAAAGAAAACAAAGAAAGGAAGTTAAGCAAAACGAAAAAATAACTGTCAAGCTAAGGATTTGATCCACCTACGTTTACAAGGAAAAGATTGTGAGACGGCGGTATTACCACTAGACTATCAACGGCATGGCCCCATGATAAGAGGATACTTTACCTATTAAAAAGTGTTGCATATAAAACGCTGACATTTCGGTTACTTCCACCGCGGGCTCTAAATAATCGAGTCGAGCTGCTCGCCGAGAATCCGATATTGAAGTGTCGATCGCGGCCAACTGCTCGTTAAGTGAGTTGGTGAAGGCTGTGTTTGCTATTCCTGGAGCTGTATCGATGTTGGAAAGTAATTCATAAAGTTTGAGCCCACGAATGGCTTAGTGAATGCTTCTGGACTGGAGTCGTTCATTGTTGTGAGGAAAAGCCTTCGTGCTATTGTTCAGGTAAGCACTTACAGTTTGTAGGTTAAACGATAAAAGGTTTTTCATGGATATCCTCGATCATGGTTTATTTTTTTCTAAAAGAAAATTGGAATTAATAGATCGCCCGTACTTCGGCTGTCCTCGGGAAGTGCTCGTAAAGTCACCTGACAGGTTGGGTAGAATGTTTGCGTTCGCCATTTTATAAATTATGGAGGGCTACTACGCAGTGGGCGCCTTCGTGAGTGAAGATGTTTGTAATCAGTCCCCGGTGTATCCAGGGACAGCAAAATCAGTAAAACCGTCGTCTAGCCAGGGTTACTCTGAAGGCGATGACAAGTACTAGGCGTGTTTTCAGTACGTCGATGTCCCCGCTCGCTGGGGTTACGCCTTTAACTATGGAAAGCGAGAAAGCCAAATACAAACAAATTAAAGCAAAGTACAAGCAAATCAAAGCCAAGTACGAGCAAATAGAAGCCAAATATGAGCAGGTAAATGCCAAATTTGAACAAATCTCCAGATCTGCCAACCAGACATGTGAATGCAACACTTTAGTGGTAACTGACCAGCATGCCAAAGATAAAACCAAATTTAACGACCAGGAAACTCTGCTGAAAATGCCAACTGATAATTCAGTTGAATATCTTGATTCACTAAGTCATGAAATTATGAAAAGCAGAATGTCAAGGACCACGGTTGACGTTTGTACATGTACACGAAGGTTGCATTATAGAAGGAAACGTGAAAGAGAACCCTCCAGAATTCCATATAGGAGAGTCATCAAACTGTTCAGAAAAACCAAAGTTTTTCGAAATGCAGCTAAATCATACCTTAAAAAAAGCATTCCGAGTTCATCTAAACTAAAACTTTTGCTGTCTGAGCGTAATCGTAGTTATTTCAGTGAACGGTCAGTCAGATCTAAATTTGTATTACCCTCAAAAAAGTTCTCTCTCAGCCAAAATGTGTACCTATCTGTTGTGCGACTGAGAACATTAAAGCATAAAAAGTTGCCCTTATTTTGCATGCGTGTTAACGGCAGAACGTTAAAGAAATTAAAACACATTCCATTCAAAACTTACTGTGTATCTCACAGAGTCATCTCTCTGAGTGGCGATGTTGAAGAGAATCCAGGGCCATCAAATCAATGCAGTGCAACCAATACTTGTAATTTAGCAGCATATCGTTCCTCAATGGCTAATTCAGTTTCATTATTGGAAACTAGGTTGTCTGAATTAAATAGAACTGCAGTTGATGTTGGGGGAGGTGGTGACTGCTTTTTTCGAGCTGTTTCACATCAGCTTTATGGCAATCCTAATAACCATTCTCATATTACGTAGCCTTGGGGTCCAGTATTTACTGCAGAACCCTGAACAATTCATAGAGAGTAACACTGATCATTCTTGGCAAGACTATTTGAGCATTATGTCATGTCAGGGAACATGGGCTGATGCAATTATAATTCAAGCAGTGGCCAATTGTCTAAATCTGTCAATTCATATTGCCGAATCAATTGAAACTTTTGCTCCTGTTACTGTTGTTCAAGCAGTGAATGTGACAGGGGAATACACAGACATTTACATTGGACACATAAGTGAAACTCACTATGTTTCTACAGTAGAAAAGAGAAACTGTCGGGTTCCGAACAATAAAACGTGTGATCAAAGTATAGTTGAAAAAAAAAAAAATTGATAAACATGAAAAGCGCAGAGCTGATCAAAGTTACATGAAAGAATACATAAGAAAGAGAAGAGCTAATGCAGATTTTAGAAAAAGAGAGAATCAACATTCTGTGCAAAGGTACAACAATACTGAAACAATTAGGGAGAAAAAGAACCAAACTGTCACAGAAAGGAAAATGACCAACCCAGAACGTGTAAGAGAAATTGACAAAAGGTCTAAAAGGAAACGGAAAGCAGAGAACCCAGATCACATAAAGGAAATTGCAAAAAAGTCATCAAGAAGACAAAAAGGTTAGAATTCAGAACAGGTCAGAGAAATTGACAGAAAGTCGTTCAGAAAACGTAAGGAAAAGAATCCAGAACATAGAAAAGAAGTTGATAAACAGAGTTTTAGGAAACGGAAAGCAAAAAATCCAGAACATAGAAAAGAAGTTGATAAACAGAGTTTTAGGAAACGGAAAGCAAAAGATCCAGAACATAGAAAAGAAGTTGATACAGAGAGTTTTAGGAAACGGAAAGCAAAAAATCCAGAACATAGAAAAGAAGTTGATAAACAGAGTTTTAGGAAACGGAAGGCAAAAAATCCAGAACATAGAAAAGAAGTTGATAAACAGAGTTTTAGGAAACGGAAAGCAGATAACCCAGAACATAGAAAAGAAGTTGATAAACAGAGTTTTAGGAAACGGAAGGCAAAAAATCCAGAACATAGAAAAAAAGTTGATAAACAGGGTTTTAGGAAACGGAAAGCAGATAACCCAGAACACAGAAAAGAAGTTGATAAACAGAGTTTTAGGAAACAGAAAGCAGATAACCCAGAACACAGTGAGCAAGTAAACAGAAATGCTAAAGTCAGGAGAACTACTAAATTCAAACTATCAAATTATTCAAATATGGCTATACCAGCCAATGAAAATCAATTTGAAAATGCCCAAAAGTCATCACATGTATCAACTAATAATGATCAGTTGTTACAAACAGGGAAGAATGAAAGCAGTGTTATTTCTTTAATAAATTTGTTTCATGAAAAAATTAAATGTGGCCCAGAATACATATGTACCTGTTGCGACCAGTTGTGGTACAAGTCTTCAGTAGTGAAGTGTAATGCTAACAGGTACAAGGCATGTTCACAAGATCTTGTTGAGTCTTGTGTTACTGGGCTAAGAAGTGTAGAAAATACTGAATGGATTTGCAGAAATTGTGACTCAAATCTCACGAAAGGCAAGCTTCCCAGCCTCTCTAAAGCCAATAAAATGAGTTTCCCTAAAAAACCTGACCTGTTAAATTTAACACCATTAGAAGAACGGCTTATATCACCTCATATTCCATTTATGCAAATTCGTGAGCTACCAAGAGGTGGCCAGTTGTCAATTCATGGAAACATTGTCAATGTACCAAGTGATGTAAATTTAACTGTTCACTGTCTGCCAAGGCCCATCAATGAATCACAAACCATTCCAATAAAACTTAAAAGGCGTCTGATCTATAAGCATCATTACCAGTTTCAGAATGTTAGACCTAAGAAAGTATTAGATGCAGCAAAATATCTTGTAGACACAAGTGATTTATTCAAGAGAGAAGGTATAGAAGTACAAAATGCTTGGTTAGATAACATAAGTTTGCAGTCTAGTGCCCATGAAGACTGGAGTGAATTTGTTGAAAACTCTGACACTTCGAGTAATAATGAGTTACATACACAAACAGATAAAGTTGTTCTGGAGGATAAAAGACAAGATTATCAAAAGAGCATTTCCAATGCAGATGATGAAAATCCAGGCTGTGAGAAAGAAGATAGTGTTGACTGGTGTGAAGTTGATGAACGCCCAACAGGGGTTACAGATACACTATTACAGGAACCAGATGTAGTAGAAAATGTAGACAGAATAATTTCTTTTGCTCCAGGAGAAGGGAATAGACCATTAGGAATATTTATGGACAAAGATTCTGAGTATTTATCATTTCCCACAATATTCTGTGGAAAACGGAGACCTGCCAACAATGAAAGAAAGGTCCCTGTATCATACAGTACAATTTGCAAGTGGGAGCTAAGATGCCAGGATAGAAGAGTTGCAATGTCTGTACCAAACATTTTCTATAAGTTAAAAAAACTGCAAATCAAACAAATTCAAGATAGAAGGGGTAAGTTTCTAAAGAAACTGTGGTGCTGCGTCGGTGGGAGAGTATAGAAGGTAATTTAGTGTTAACAACTGGGTTGAAAACGTAAATTAGCCACCGTAAAGAGTAAAAAAGCTGACGTTTCGAGCAAGATAGTGCTTGTATTTCTCTCCGAAAATGTAAGACAAAAGGGAAAAAGTACACTGCTGGTGAATTGAAGTCAGAGGATTATCTTAATAAGCTTATACATCTTGATGAAGGTTTCAGAGTTTTAAAAAATCTTAGAGGGTCACCTCCTTATTATGAAAAATGTAAAAAAGACTTGTTTGCTATGATTCGTCAACTAGGCAACCCAACATGGTTTTGCTCTTTTTCAGCTGCTGAAACAAGGTGGTCTCATCTTCTCAAAACTTTAGGTAGAATTGTTGAGAAAAAAGAGTACACTGATGATGAAACTAAACAAATGACTTGGGAACAAAAATCAGATCTTATTCAAAAAGATCCTGTCACTTGTGCAAGGAACTTTGACCACATGGTGCAGTTATTTATTTACGATGTTTTAAAGAGCAATGTAATGTCAATAGGAGAAATAGCTGATTATTTTTACAGAGTTGAATTTCAACAAAGAGGAAGCCCACATATTCATGGTTTATTTTGGGTAAAGGAAGCCCCACAATATGAAAAAAGTTCTGATGAGGAAATTGTGAACTTTGTGGACAAGTATATCACTTGCTATAAACCAGACAGTTCAAGTGAAATGGAAGATCTTGTAAACTTACAATTGCACAGGCATGCCAAAACATGTAAGAAGGCAGGGCATAACATATGCAGGTTTAATTTTCCATTGCCACCAATGCCAAGGACAATAATTTTAACACCTCTTGAGAATTCCTGCTATGATGAAAAAAACCAGAAAAATATAAAAGAAAATGCTGAAAAAATAAAAGAAGTCCTTTACAACATGAAATGTGGGGAAGCGATCACATTCGAAGATTTTCTTAACAACTTACAATTAACTGAAGAAAGTTACATCTTAGCTATAAGACACACCCTAAAGAGGGCAACATTATGTTTGAAAAGGGCACCATCTGAAATAAGGATAAACAACTATAACAGTGTTTTACTCAATGCCTGGCAAGCAAACATGGACATTCAATATGTACTAGATCCTTATGCATGTGCTACATACATACTTTCTTACATTACAAAAGGACAGAGAGGTATGAGCAGGCTTCTAGAGAAGGCATCTGAAGAAGCCCAATCAGGTAATAAAGATATTACAAATAGAGTGAGGCACATTGGAAACAAATTTCTAAATGCAGTTGAAATCAGTGCCCAAGAAGCTGTTTATCTTGTTTTACAAATGCCCATGAGAAGATCTTCCCGTGCTTTTCAGTTTATTAGTTCATCACCTCCAGATGACAGGACATTTTTGTTAAAGAAACTGGATAAGCTTAAGGAATTGCCAGACAGTTCACCTGACATAGAATCTGACAACATAATTAAGCGTTATCAAAGGAGACCAAAACAGCTAGAAAAGTTGTGTTTAGCTAACTTTGTTGCATGGTATAACTGTGTTAAAGATGAACATGCTAATCGGAGTGAAAATGGGTCATCAGTCACAGGTCTTGATGACTTCTTACCAGAAACAAGCTTTGATGACAATACTGATGATGACCCTATCAATATTAACGTCAATGAATGTCAATGTGAGCCACATGAATACAAACTTAAAGGAGGAATGAAACTAGTAAAACGAAAGAAGCCTAAAATCATACGATCTGTTAGGTACAATAAAGATAAGGATCCAGAAAATCATTTTCGAGAACAGCTTATGCTTTATACACCATGGCGAAATAAAACCACTGACTTAATGAAAGAATGTCAAACTTACCAAGAACGATTTGAACAGGTTAAGGATAAAGTTCTCAGCAATAGGCTTCAGTATGAATACCATTCAGAAATACTAGATAAAGCAATGGAAGATATGAATAATGCTGAATATGACAACTTTGACACTGTTGCTCCAAATGCAGAGCATATCAATAAGCAGGACTGTACTGTCAAAGAGAAGTGTAGTGAATTATTTGGTTGCTTTGATCCTGGAAAAAACAAGGAGCATAACCAGTATGATTTACTTGATGATATTGGAATCTTCCCTAGATGTGATGATGAGGAGGAACTTGTCGTAAAGCGGATGTCAGACAATAATTATTATGCACTTGTCCGCTCTTTGAATGAAAAACAGAGACAATTTTTTTATCATGTGTTACATTCTGTAAAAACTAGGGATGACCCTCTTAGATTGTTCTTAAGTGGAGGTGCTGGAGTTGGCAAAAGTACAGTCACCAATGCATTGTATGAAGCATTAATAAGATATCTAAATAGCATTGCAGGGGAAAATCCAGATGATGTTAAAGTTGTAAAAGTAGCTCCTACTGGTAAAGCAGCTTTTAACATTAAAGGCAATACATTACATTCTGCTTTTAAGATACCTGCCAATAGAGGTTTTGAGTATTGTACACTGGACAGCAACAGACTAAATACCATTAGAGCACGACTGAAGAAACTTAAGACAGTTTTTATTGATGAGATATCTATGGTAGGATAGTGGCATGTTTAACTTTTTGAATGCAAGACTGCAACAAATAATGGGAACAAAAGAGCTATTTGGTGGAATTAGTTTAATAACTGTTGGAGATCTTTTCCAGCTAAAACCAGTTTTTGATAAGTGGATCTTTGAAAATTCTGTGATAGGCTACAGTGCTTTAGCAAGTAACATTTGGACAGAGAATTTCACCCTCTTTGAACTGACGGAAATAATGAGACAAAAGGATGACAGAGAATTTGCTGAGCTACTCAATCGCTTGAGAGAAGGTAAACATTCTGAAGATGATGTAGCCATTTTAGAACAGAGACTTCTGAAAGTCAGGCCTCATGAAGATAATTACCCTATGAACATGACACATTTATTTACTACAAATGCATCCGTAGATGCTCACAACAACGCCCTGTATACTATCTCTAAAACTGATAAAGCTCAGATAAAGGCTGTGGACATTGTAGTTGGGGATATTAATGATGATCTGAAACAACAAATGAAAAACAAAATCCCAGAGGATCCTACAAAGACAATGGGTTTGTATTCACTTGTGTCTGTGGCAACTATGGCAAAATATGACTTGACAACTAATATTGATGTGACTGATGGACTCACTAATGGTGCAGAGTGTATGATAGAGAACATAGACTACAGAGTAGAAAATTCCACCAGGCCAAGTATTATTTGGGTATCATTTCCACATCCTGAAATAGGCAAAAAGCTGCGCAGAGAATATGCACATTTATACAAGAGAAGCATAAATAAAAACTGGACACCAGTTTTAGAAGTAACAAGACAATTCCGGATTAATAAAAAAAGTCAAGTGCAAGTTCTTCGTCGGCAATTTCCACTTAGACCTGCTGCTGCTAAGACTATTCATCGCTGTCAAGGTGACTCATTAGATGAAGCAGTTGTTGACTTTCCAGCATCCACAAGGGAGCATATGCATTATGTTGGTTTAAGCCGAGTAAGAAACAGTTCTGCACTACATGTTCTCAATTTGAATGAAAACAAAATCAAGGTTAGTGAGAAAGTTAAAGATGAAATGAGGAGACTTAGAACAGAAGCAAGTCTTCTGCCATTAGCAGTATTACAGAATGCAGATTCACCCGAAACAAAAACAATCTTATTTCAAAATGTCAGATCTCTCCACCTCCACATAGATGATGTCCGAAGTGATTACAATATTCAAAAGGCTGATGTCAACATTTTTGTTGAAACAAAACTTTGCTTGTTAGATAGAGATGATGTGTATCAGCTCAGGGGATTTACACTTTACAGAAATGACTTCAATCACTCCAGTATCAGAACTTGTTACGGAACAGCTGTGTACATTAAGAATGATTTGAACTGCACTCACTTACCATACAGATTCAACATTAATAATGTTGAAATTACCATTGTGGTTCTAAGCCAACCAATTCCAAATTTTCATGTTATTGGTATCTACCGCTCCAAAACTAAGGTACCAATTTCACATTTTCTTGATGCTCTTACTCATCTGCATAACTTTGTTGTTCACAATGATCAATCTTAGTCATAGCCACCATTGTTTGTTTTTGGTTTTTCATCACATCTTTGATTTTTTCTACCTGTATGAGAACAATTAAATATTCTCTTTATTAAATAAGATTTTCTTCAATTTGAAACCAAGTTTTTATATCAGAAAATGACTTTAAATCTCATTATACATGGGCTGCTGTATGCATAGTGTCCAATTTTCTAGCTACAAGATACAAAGAAACATTGCTTAGTTTATATAAGAAAAACACACTTGGTACGTGTCTGACATCCCCCTCCAAAACAGAGTGATCAACCTGATACAGAGGTGGGTAACTTCTTTGATTATAATGTTTGATAAGAGGGTGGGGTGTGGGTGGGCCAACAGCTTTACTAAAACAATTGTTGTTAACACTAGTTATATCTTCTTGTAAAATTGCAGATCATTCTGAGCTTATATCATATACATTGGCAACTGGACTATGGAAACTACTAATACACTATAAGAATTGGAATGATATACAGTCATGTAGTTACTTGCATGTGGTAATTGACAGAGATGTACAGCACTGCAGCTGACTGCATTCATTCTGGATTTAGCACCAGTTACTGTATCTGAAGCTACAAATAAATGAACAGTGTGAAAAATGCAAGCACAGCATCACTGGAGTTCATGCAGTTAATAACACAAATTATAAAGAAAGAAGTACATGTATTATATTTGTTGGAACTTTTTCTGTCTACTTCACTGAAAACAACGATGTGGTCTTGAGAACTTAACATCGAGTAATGTATTCAGCAGCTTCCATCCATTCATTGGTTATATTCATACTAGCACCATGAACTTCTATCATGACTATTTCAACTAGTAACAATAACGTTTTGTACAATAGTTGAATTGTAAACTGCACACTTTCAACTATTTGGACCCTGTGATTTCCTTCCTCAGAATTATTTGTTAAATAAACTGGCTTGTTAAGGCTTTGTATGAAGCACTGATACTGGTAAGTGCCAGTTTTATCTTATCGTAGTCATAATTACCACAACAAACCAGTTGATGTAAAACCACCATAAATGCAATCAATTTACTGCCAGACTGCTGGATAATCAAAGATTTGAGGAGAACATTTGATACTTTCAGTTAGCTTGAGTTCACCTGATTTCATAGTTTGACCCTCCTTCATAGTAAATATAGTAATTCCTTGTAAACTAATTTAATGCATAATGGCTTGAGTTGCCATTGGTAAATAACCAGTTTTACTGGCAGACATATTTTCAAAAAACCAAGTAGAAATATACATCTCATATTTATCTGCACCATTTCCTTGATTACACTCAAATCTGGGTGAGTCACTTGCAGCTGATTATAATCTATACTGTGTAATTTTACAATCAACCCTCCTTCACAGTGCAAATCTCACAAGCTCCTAAAGGTGCATTAATCTTTTAGGAAATATTTGGATGTCCTTTAGAACAGTTTGAAATTTTCACTAAGGAGCCACAAGTCCTTGGCTGATCGGAAGTTCCTGAATAATAAATTATCAAAAACATTCACCATTCTTAACTCACTTTCTCATTGCTTTTCCACACCCTGTTGGAGGGGACTCTCTCGTGAAAAGATCGGGGATGTTTTTTCACTTATCAAGGGTGCAAATCTCACTTAGGGTGCCTCTAATTTTAGTCATCAGTACCTTTTGGGGTTGCACACAAAAAATTAAAATATAAGGAGAAATGCTGTCATTGTAACCCATGTTTAAGTGATATTTCTTTTGAGTCAGCCAGATTGGTCTCATTTAAGAGTTGAATTCAAATATCCAACCTTTTTACTTTGGAGTACCCCACCCAGGTTATGTGCTCTACAAGCAAGGGTGTAGCTAGAGGGTTCTGCGGTACCCATGACCCCCCCCCCCTTAAAAAGTCTTTTTTGGGCAAACAACCTACAAGAGGTGTGGAGGTCGACATCACCATCTGGTGACACAGAGTGACCTGACTCCACCTCTGAAAAGTTATTTACTTCACCTCTGCCACAGTCACGTTACACACCAAAGTAATCAGCCAAAATATTTTTCAACCTCCGAATGCATTCTGATGACAAACCCTAGGATTTCAAGAAGGTAATTTAGTGTTAACAACTGGGTTGAAAACGTAAATTAGCCACCGTAAAGAGTAAAAAAGCTGACGTTTCGAGCGTTAGCCCTTCGTCGGAGCGATTAGAAGAATTGTGGGTTGTGTATGGATTTATATGTAGAAAGTGGAGCTACGCCATTGGTGGGAATATGATGACGAAAAAAACAGGAATAAATTAGTTGAATGAAAAGCGCTCGTTGATTCCGTGGGGATTAAGGGTGCCGATTTGAAATATAAATTTTTGTTCTAGTGTTTTACGGCTTTCCGAACTGCCTAGATGTAAGGAAAGGCCGCAAACTGCCATATGCTGTTTAGAATGATAAGGAAGATTAAAGTGTCTAGCGACTGGCTTGGATGCGTCCTTGTCATTTATTTCCACATCGCGAAGGTGTTCTCGGAATCGGTCACCCAGTCGTCTTCCTGTCTCGCCGATGTATAACTTATTGCAATAAGTGCAAGTTATGCAGTAAATAACATTGGCGGAGGTACACGTAAAGTGATCAATGATCTTAATGGATCTTTTGGGTCCCGATATTTTCTGTACGTTGTGAATGAAAGGACAAGTTTTGCATCGTGAGCGAGCGCATTTAAAAGTTCCAGATTGGTCATTGGTTTGAAATGAACTCCTGACTAAAAAGTTGCCTATGTTTTTGTCACGTTTGAATGAAATAAGTGGGGGTTGCGAAAAGATAGTGCCAGTCTCTGAATCGTTTTGGAGTAATTTAAAATTTTTAAGAATGATAGATTTAACTGCGTGGTTGTGAGGGTGAAATGTAAGAGTAAATGGAATGCGATCCGTGTTCTCCTTCTCGGCCGTTTGTAGTGCTGCCTGTCGATCGATTTGTTGGGCACGGTGGTAGCCCGCTTGAACGACAGAAACAGGATAGCCGCGTTTATCGAAAAACTGGCACATTGCCTCTGATTTTTCGGAAAAATCAGAGTCGTCACTACATAAACGACGAAGTCTGAGAAACTGTGAAAAAGGTATGGAGTTCTTGACGTGTGATGGATGTGAGGATGAATACAACAAGTAACTATGTGAATCTGTAGGTTTGTAGTAAACACTAGTACATAAGCCGTTGCCTTCAATTGAAATTTTGATGTCTAGAAAAGCCAAAGAATTGTCGGAAATTTCCCAGGTATATTTAAGAGCCGGATGAAAGGAATTGACGGCGGTTATAAATTGAGTGAGCTCCTCTTTGGTAGAGGAGGTAGCGCCGATGCAATCGTGCTACCTCCTCTACCAAAGAGGAGCTCACTCAATTTATAACCGCCGTCAATTCCTTTCATCCGGCTCTTAAATATACCTGGGAAATTTCCGACAATTCTTTGGCTTTTCTAGACATCAAAATTTCAATTGAAGGCAACGGCTTATGTACTAGTGTTTACTACAAACCTACAGATTCACATAGTTACTTGTTGTATTCATCCTCACATCCATCACACGTCAAGAACTCCATACCTTTTTCACAGTTTCTCAGACTTCGTCGTTTATGTAGTGACGACTCTGATTTTTCCGAAAAATCAGAGGCAATGTGCCAGTTTTTCGATAAACGCGGCTATCCTGTTTCTGTCGTTCAAGCGGGCTACCACCGTGCCCAACAAATCGATCGACAGGCAGCACTACAAACGGCCGAGAAGGAGAACACGGATCGCATTCCATTTACTCTTACATTTCACCCTCACAACCACGCAGTTAAATCTATCATTCTTAAAAATTTTAAATTACTCCAAAACGATTCAGAGACTGGCACTATCTTTTCGCAACCCCCACTTATTTCATTCAAACGTGACAAAAACATAGGCAACTTTTTAGTCAGGAGTTCATTTCAAACCAATGACCAATCTGGAACTTTTAAATGCGCTCGCTCACGATGCAAAACTTGTCCTTTCATTCACAACGTACAGAAAATATCGGGACCCAAAAGATCCATTAAGATCATTGATCACTTTACGTGTACCTCCGCCAATGTTATTTACTGCATAACTTGCACTTATTGCAATAAGTTATACATCGGCGAGACAGGAAGACGACTGGGTGACCGATTCCGAGAACACCTTCGCGATGTGGAAATAAATGACAAGGACGCATCCAAGCCAGTCGCTAGACACTTTAATCTTCCTTATCATTCTAAACAGCATATGGCAGTTTGCGGCCTTTCCTTACATCTAGGCAGTTCGGAAAGCCGTAAAACACTAGAACAAAAATTTATATTTCAAATCGGCACCCTTAATCCCCACGGAATCAACGAGCGCTTTTCATTCAACTAATTTATTCCTGTTTTTTTCGTCATCATATTCCCACCAATGGCGTAGCTCCACTTTCTACATATAAATCCATACACAACCCACAATTCTTCTAATCGCTCCGACGAAGGGCTAACGCTCGAAACGTCAGCTTTTTTACTCTTTACGGTGGCTAATTTACGTTTTCAACCCAGTTGTTAACACTAAATTACCTTCTATACTCTCCCACCGACGCAGCACCACAGTTTCTTTAGAAACTTACCCCCTAGGATTTCAAGTTTCCTTAAAATAGGCCTCTTTGGGTTAATATTACCCCATGCCGTTAAGCATCAAGTGCTTAAATTTGCTCCACTGTTTTCAGACCTGAACCGCCCGTGCCGCGTGGGAGACTTGCACGAGAGAACCTTTCCCCCCTATCTCCGCTACTAAGCAGAATGTTGTCTCCAAACTTCCTCTTTTGTTAGAGGATCTATAAACCAATCAGAATCCGTGTTTTCTGCAGTTATTTTGATAACTTTAGGGGGTAGTACAAAGGCGTCATTTTATGTGTTCACAAGAAATGATCAAATTTGAAAAAATGGCGTACGCGCGGCTGACTTTCAATATTTTCAAAATGGATTTTCCGTTTCTTTCCGACCATTTTAGACCTCCTGGAACACAAATGGAAAGAAAAAATACTATAGAATAATCTGCTCGAAAAATAATGGACATCAAGGTCTTATAAGCGACAAAATATGCTTTCGAGTCGACAATACTGCAATTCTCAAAGGTGATGCGAATTAGGGCCGCAAAGTGAAGACCAAACTATCGGACTTCAAACGAGGCCTAGCGACATCATGAAGATTCCACGGCACGGTAAATATCATGATTGAGTAATTAAATGTCCAAAAATTATTGTTTAATGGAAGATTTTGTGTTAAAACGTAGAACTTTCAGTATTTTCAACATAACGCTGCGCAATATTCTTGCCGTGAAGTCAAGTAAACATGGATCTACGCATGATGAATTCTACTTCGTGGGTTTCGCACACGTAAGAAATTCGTACGTTCTAACAGAAAATCAAGAACTGTTTTGAATAAAGCTTTCTTCCCGAAACGTTCCCTGGTCACTTTCGTCTTTCTTCTCGTTTATAAATTCCATGTAATACGAGATCTCCCCACACACTGATAAATTTGCATATTCACTTTGAAATCCAATCTACATACTTGTTTGCACACGTGCGCAAAAGTTCATTGATTTTTATCTTTTATCTTGATTTTAGAGTAAAAACTTAGTATGCATCTATCGCTTTTTTCGTTGAAAGCAAGTTATTTAAATGGTCTTCTTTCACCTGAGCTTGTTTTTGGGAAAAGATGATTTATAGAACTTTACTGTGCATTGTGTTTACTTTTCCGGTTTCTCTAAAATTTTAACTTTTGGCTAGGCACGTGTTACACGCACGTGTCAATGTGTTAAGGAAAGATGATTTATTATCACAGATTTCCTAACAAATTCAGTACAAAAAGTAAAGTGACACCAGAAAAACTCAGAGACTTCACAGTGAACTGTTGTTTTTATTGTAACTTCATTTACAATTTCATACACCAAGACTCCTTATTCGTAAAGGAGGAATTGTAAAATCTGACTGGTCTCTAAATTAACAAAACCATAACAGGGAAATCCAAGGATAATGTAACAGTCGGAAAGATTCAGACTAGAAACTGACACTGAAATCAATCAATATGACCAGCTCTTTTAAATACTTTAACTTTTTAAACTTCGCTTGCCGTTGTTTCTTGTCATTTCTGCAGCCGATTTTAAGTTATTGACTGTACCATAAAAACCTAAAACCTAAAACGCTCGAATGATCTCGTTTAAACACTGTACAACAAAAATTAACAAGAAATGAGTATTAAGCCTTATCTTAAAGAGGAAAGTAGTAATATTCTAATCACTGAATTTACATCTGTTGATTTCGCTTCACTTCCTAATCTCCATGCAAACTCAAACACTGCACTTGAATCTCCCGTAAGCTAATATAGATTACAACAGCAGAAAAATCCATATAAAAAATTTAAACGATCAATCCTTCACAACATGAGACTTCCTGGAAGTATCAAAACAAATGGAACTGACAAATCTAAGACTGCGTGACACCACATGTTTATTTTCAAACTTCGAGTCCTCAATAAAAAAAAACAATTTTACTCTCTTTTACTGCGCTTTAGTACATATTGGAGCGGCTTAAACCTACATTTGACCATACCACTAAAGCACTGACAGAAATTTGGCATAAATTAATTTCTCTTTCACCGTTTCATTTCGTGAGTGAGATCAAAACGGATATTTGCATTGCAAGGAAATTGTTATCATTCAATGAACGATGATTCCCAGAGCCACAAACCTAGCTTAGCAAAAAATAATATCTCGCAAAGACTGGTGCCAAGTATCAAGCGGCAAAACATAAAACAAACGCTTGCACGACCCGCCAAAATAATACAAAGCCACCCAAAAGTAAACATCCAGCGTCGCGCGGTCTCGTGCGCTTTTTATCAGTTGACTCAACGAAAATTAATTTAACGTTGCGCGAAATCCTTTAAGATCTGCCCTTGTCACTCTCCAACATGTAAAAATGAGCCTTAATTTATTCAGGAATGCTGACAAACTCTTTCAAAGGAAAAGACTCCAATAACTTCAAGGCCTTAACACCATTTGAAGCTAAGGCTAACAATTTGAAAAATATTAAACATTTGAGCTTCTGGCTGAAGTGATGTATAGTTCAAAACGACTACAGTACCGTGACAACAACCAAGATAAAAATAAGCTTACATTTGCCTCACGTCCTTTTAAATGTAAACGGCACGGAACAACAACAACACAGTTTGTTTATCCTAGGACTTACTTTCCAGCGACTGCATTTAGGACAATACATGTGTCATTGTTATACGTAATCGTAACGTTTTCCATTAACAGCAACATCTCTTCCACTTCACCATCAGTAAGATTCTTGCAGTCGGGGACCAGTTTTTCCAAAACATCGTTGAACACGGTAACGTGAACAGGACTGCCATCAGTAACCTCCATAACCACCGAAGCATAGCGACGAACGGGGCAGTCCACAGTTCTCATGGAATAGCCGCATCTGTCACATCGCACAACAGGGGTTCCCATTGCTTGAAGAATCTTTCTGGAACATTTTCTACATTGAAGATACGACTCTACTTTCTCAACACACTGAAAACTTCGGATCGTCAAGGTGCTTGAAGCAAATCCTCCTCGTATTTCTTCGTCCGTTGCCAGCGGGATTGCTGACAAACATTCATTCATCTCTTCCGCTCTGATAGTACTGCTCACCACTGTAGAGACTTTCTTCTTGCCCAACCACCGTCGAACTTGTACAGGAAATATAGTGTACACACGGCCAACTTCCACAGCGGAGATATGACCCTCCCATAAATCCAGCTCAATTTTACCCGTTTCGTCCGCAAACAAGGCGTTGGCAACTTTCAGCCCCCTGGATTTTGTCACTGTTGGCTCAGCTACACCAACTATTTTTGGCAAACATTTAAGTTAATTTTGGAATTCTATTAACTAGTTTGGTGTTAGCCTCATCAGATGATGATGCAATTATTCTTTAAAAGTTATATGGCAGTCATATTTCTTATGAGCGCAATAGATGAAAAGTGCATTCATTGTAAAGGATCCTGTTTATACCAGCTGAGGGATGGATCATTGTGCCATTTGACATTCAAATCTGGTGAAAACATCAGCTACATCTAACGTTTTTGTTAAATGTATTCTTTCTCTAATTCTTTATATCTAGAGGTTATCCTGATGTAAAGGTATTTCAGTGTATTGACCGTAAAGTAAATACATGCATTTACGATCAAGAAAGGACAAAACGCGAACAAAGAACTTTTTCTCTTTTAGACCATTAATTTGAAACTTTCAGCATGGCTTTTTCTTTATGAGAGATGTTATCATGTGATACAAGCTCGATTTGTCTAGACATGTGTCAATCATTTCTTGTTCAAGCTGCGTGCAGCTTCTAATTAATGAGACGAAAAGATCGGTGGTGAATTTAATGGGCATCAATAATGGACCGCCGTTTCTTTTTCTCTTAGAAACATCTTACGATGAAGAAAGGAAGTTCGGAAACTTTTAGCTAAGAAAAACGGAAAAATCGCTGATGAAGTGTCACTATTCGTTAAATTTATTCTTTTATTGAGTTTACATAAAAGTTCGCTAAACATTATTTTCATGTCACATGCTCTAAGTTTGAATATTTTTGTCAAACGGAAGAAATCCTCCAGATCATCACAAGCGAAAGAGAAAAAAGAAACATGTCAAACAAAAATATCTATAATAAACAGCCTAGTTTTCATTTAAAAGGGTCCGAGGGAGTGCATGTAGGCTTTTTTTTTATACATATTTTATAGGTCATGGAATGTTCTTCCTTCACTACCAAATTGCTTCAGCGCTATCGAGTGATATTTATATGTGAATAAGGTTTGAACCGCTTGGTATCAATGTACTCTAAGACGTTTCCAGTTGGATGTAGGTGAGTTTTCAATTGTTCTGAGAGGAAAGACGAAATATCATTAGAGTGTCATGTCGTAGACCACAACTGGTTCTCCTTTCCCAAACTCGTTGGCTTTGCAGCTTTGCTAAGTAGCCGGTGAACAAAAGAGTACAGCGGTGTTCAGTATCTTTTTACCTGTTTGAACTAGAAAACAGGTTGGTGTAGGTTCCGTTTTAGCTTTTTTGGTCCCGCCGATTGTAGGAGAGCCTGTGGCTCAGTCGCATCCTATGGTGGCAGCAAATATTCCTTCACACAACATCAAAATAGTCATTTAGGAGGATGTTGTCACCCAACGTATAGAGCCACTCTTTGTAGACCAGGGGAATAACAACTGTCACCTTGATACAGAGATCCTCTCTTGATTACGTGGCAATTCTGTAGTCAGAATAAAACTTGTATTTAGGTCCAGCCGTTTTTTTCTTTCCACAGAGTTTTGTATTGTTTTTTACTACACAAAGGTTCAATTTAGCTCACAGCAACAGTTTAAGTGTCTAATTGTGTCCTTTACTGCCTGTTTCACCTCCCTAATTTTCCAGCAGTAAAGAATAGGGTTTAGAGATGAGTTTAAGAATAGTAAAGAAAGGAAAAAGTAAAGTACATTCTTGTCCAAAAACTCTTCAAAATGGAATGAAATTAAAACAATACAAAGAGGAGAGTAACAAGCAAATAATCCAAGCTGTACCCATGCTATGAAAGAAACCGTTTTCTTGTATCGCGCTAAATTCAATGCAGACGGTACAACGCCATTGGGAGGAAGTTGTTGTCGTTGGTGAACGTGGACTTGTACATGAAGCAGTTGGTGACGGAGACGGAAATGGACATTAGCGTAAGAGATGGCCGAGATAAGAAGACAAATAAGTATCACAACAGCATATACAAAAAGGTTCATTCCTGAAATGAAGGCACACCCAGCCGAA